>NW_005201213.1:99542-162294 GCF_000372725.1 Emiliania huxleyi CCMP1516 | reverse complement strand
CGCGCACGAGCCGCGGCACGTCACCCCGGCCCCGTCGCCGCCAGCTCCCTCACCGCCACCGCCCAGCCCGCCGCCGCCATCTCCTCCACCGCCCTCACCGCCACGCTGCCAGCGCAGCCGCCGGGCGACGCGACAGCGGCTAGCGGCCGGGAGAGCCTCTCCAGTGCGGGCTGGGGGCGGCGGCGGCACTCTGCGGGTGGCGGGCGAGCTGCTGGCTGGCCGGCGGCGCGTCTCGACTCAAATTATGGGCCGCCTCTCGGGCGTGCGGCCAGGGGCCCGTGTGGCGCGAGGAGAGGGCGGCGCGCTCGGCGCGCTGGCGGCGGTGAAGCCTCTCAGAGTGGGCGCTGGCTGGCCGAGGGCGTCGGGCGGGTGTGGGGCGGCACTCGGGCCGCCGGACGGGCCGTGGTGGCCCGTGTGGCGTTCGTGAGGGACTGTTTGGGCGCCCCGGCAGCCTCCCGGCCGGCGTGATCAGGGCCGGTTTGGCAGCGGTTTGGGCTGTGTGTGGGCTGGTCGCGGTACGGGATATAGTGCTTGTTTATGGTCCCACTCACCACTCCCGGCCGACGGGGCCTCGCGGGGCGTCCTCGTTTGCAAATAAAGGCCTCTGCCATCGCTCAGAATCCCAAACCACGTGATCATCCGCGCCGCCGCGCCCGGGAGTACGAGTAGTGTATCTGCCAGATGCCCGACGTCGCGTCGGGGAGGGCGTCGTCGCGGGCGCCAACGTCGTCATCCGAGCCCCTACGGCTGTCCAAGGGCACGTCTGGGTGACCAGGGGCGGGGGCCGAGCCGTGAATGCTCGGCCGGGGCGAGCTTCTGGGTCCATGGGACCGCTGCCGGACCCATCCGAGAGCCTTTTTCCGGACACGTTCGATCTCGACGGCCTAGTTGGCGGCCGATATTCGACGACCAAAGCTCCGGACGCCGCGGCCAAAGGTCCGCCCACGGCCCCAGGACTCGTGGTGGGTGTGGGGTGTGCCTCACGAGGCGGAGAGGCCGCGTGAACTCCCGTAGAAGCTCGCGAAGAGTGTGCGGATTTGGAGCGCCGCGCCGGACCTCCGCCGGGGCCCGCCGGGGCGCCGTATGGGCCTCGGGGTGCCCGAGAAGCTTAGAGGTGCGGTTGTTTTTGCTTGTGTCTATCGGTTCATGTCATAGACCGGCCCTGGGAAGCCTTTGACCGCGCGCGGAGGGGGTGTTACGGGGGGCCGTGATGATTTAGTGGGATCTGTGGGGGAACGAGCGCGTGCGATCAAACTTTGCCAACAAGGTCTCGGCGGAGCCGCAATGCGCGGGCCGTGAGTGCGTGAGGACAGCAAAATGTGTTTCCTCAAATATTTTGGCCCGTCAGACTGACCAAGACACATTTTAGACTGACCACCGCTGTCGGCACACGCAGCTGTGAGCGTCGCGCGCGCGTGTCCTCAAGTGTGTCTGTTCAGAGACGGCACAGCTGAGAGACCGCTGCCCTGATCCACAGGCCGAGCCGGGGACGGCGGAGGCGGCCATTGGGCACCGTCGTGCGCCGCAGCTGCCCCAGTCACGTCGGCCCGGCGCCTCGAGGGAGCGCCGCCTAGAGGAGCGCCGCCGGCCACGCGCCTCGAGCGACGGCGTCGTCCCGACTCGTCGCCGCGACGACGAGAGAGGAGCGCTGCCTGGCGCGCAGGCAGCGAGCGCGCTCGAGGTGACCGAGCTGATCCGCGTGACCGAGCTGATACGCGACGCCGCATCTCGCACGGATGACGCCAGAAGCTCGCACGACGGCGCGGGAGCGCGCGGCTGGCGGGAGTGCGTGCGATAGGGTGCCAGAAGGCCGGCCGAGCATCGCCAGCGCGGCTCGAGGCCGTTGCCCGGGCCCCGCGGCGGGTCGAGGAGGCGCTCGCGGAGGCGACAGGAGCGCGCGGCACAGCTCCCAACTGACATCGATCTCGGACCTGAGGAGAGGAGGAGGCGGGCGTCGGTGCACCCTGAGGGCGCCTGCAAAGCGGCAGGTCCGAGATCGATGTCAGTTGGGAGCTGTGAGGTGTCGGAGAGCTCTCGAGGTCTCGACGGGCAGCCTGACCCCTCCCCCTCGACGACCAACGCCCCGCTGGGTTGGGCTCCTAACCGTCTAGGGCTGTGGCGGGCAACCATTGCTAAATATCTCCCTACATACATACATCTCCCTCTCGGGCTTGCGATGAGGAGCGATCCGAACGTGGCATTCGGGTGATCAGATCACTACCTACCGACCGCCGAAACGCAAACTTGCTCCAAGCGCTTGCGCTTCGGCGGTTAGTTAGTGAGTGAGTGGGTGTGTTTGTTTGTTAGTGGTGCACTGACCTCCGAGAAACCCTTCGGGTCGCTCCTCATCGCAAACCCTGTCAGCAGAGTCCTCCTACGGGAATGTACGTACTTTAGCTTACTGGGAGAAACGGGAGAGGGGATTGTGTTCTCTAGGCCCCTAAGGGCCCTACGCATGTACGTAAGAGCTACATACACTGCAACAAACAAAGAAAGAGCACTCGTTATCCGTCCATAAGTTATAATATCCATATTTATCCGTCCATATACGTCCATATGCACGTCCAAACTATAGTGAGGGAGGAGCAATACAAGAACCGTGTTATGCACGCTTCGCGCCAGACCACCTTGGCGATCCAAGACAAGAGCCAAAGACCGCGCTCGCCAATGAAAAATCCCAACCACCAGCCCGACGCTCACTACAAGTGACGGTGAACCTTCTTTTCTACCAGGCTAGGATTGAGAGCAGCCTCGCTCTCAATCCTAGAAGTCGAAGGATTGTGAGCAGCACTCCTCGCAATCGTAGCATCTCTGTGCGATTGTGAGCACCCACGCTCGCAATCCTACATCTTCTAGGACTTAGAGCAGCTCCGCTCACAAGGTGACTGGTGACGCTTACGACTACTACCAGCGCGCTCACAATCCGAGCAAGCTCTAGGGTTGCGAGCAGCTTAGCTCACCATCCTGGCAACATGCCTCCGATTGCGAGCAGGAGCGCTCGCAATCCTACGTCTTGTAGGACTATGAGCGGCTGCGCTCACAATCGTACCAAAGATCCAAGGACTGCTAGTTGGCTAGCAGGCGCACAGAGGGCGCTCCCAATCGCTCCAGCCGCGCGAGCGCTTGTGAGTGAGCGCGCCGGGAGGGTCTCCTCACAACCCAAACAGTGATCGCACCGATTGCGAGGGGACCCGCTCGCAATCCTAGAAGTCGTAGGACTGTGGGCGGTGTCGCTCGCAATCGGCGAAAGTTCTAGGATTGCGAGCGCTCCTGCTCGCAATCAGAGGCATGTTGCTAGGATTGTGAGCCAAGCTGCTCGCAACCCTAGAGTTTGCTTGGATTGTAGAGTTTGCTTGGATTGTGAGCGCGCTGGTAGTAGTCGTAAGCGTCACCAGTCACCTTGTGAGCGGAGCTGCTCTTAATCCTAGAAGATGTAGGATTGCGAGCGTGGGTGCACACAATCAATCGCACAGACAGAGATGCTACGATTGCGAGGAGTGCTGCTCACAATCCTTCGACTTCTAGGATTGAGAGCGAGGCTGCTCTCAATTCTAGCCTGGTAGAAAAGAAGGTTCACCACAAGTGACCGAGGTTTTACCGATTTACCATCCTTGGCATCCACGACACAGGCGATCCCGCCTTGTTTCCCGCCTTGTCATCCAGGACACAAAGGGCCTGTCGCAGGACAAGATGATCTTTGCCACGGCTCTCGTCGCGCTTGGCCTCGCCGTCGCCGGGCAACAGGCCTTGCACACTGCGTCCCGCCAAAACCTCATCTGATCAGCGTCTGCTCACCGCCTCCCGCCTCTCCCGCCTCCCGCAGAAGCGCGAGCTCGAAGCGAAGCTTTACGGCCCGAGCGGTGACGTCGTCAAGACCTTCGAGGACGACGCCGTCATCGACCAAGTGCCAGCCTCTGCCGACGAGAAGCTGGAGGTGACGAGCTCGACCCACTCTCTCGCCACGGGGCTGGTCAACGAGGGGACCATCGACGTGAAGAATACCGCGGTGCTGAAAGCCTCCTCGTCGACCGAGAACTCCTGCGCCGAATCTCCTTGTCCTGACGGCTTCTTCTGCGATGCCTCGGACGTCTGCACGCCCTGCCTCTCATGCGTGGGCGGTCCTGTTGCAGCTGATGTGCTCCACCGGCTGAACGGCTTGGCCGCCGGCACGTACAAGGAGGGCCAGATCTTCATGCAGCCGAACCCGATCAAGTTTCTAGCGCTCGCCGCCGGCACGTACAAGGAGGGCCAGGTCTTCACGCAGGCCACGACCGACGCCGTTGGCACCGTGACCGGGATCCCCGAACGAGGCTCTACGTACACGATTGTGAGGATGAGCGTGACAGCGGGGGCGTTCGACACGTCCAACGTCATCACCGTGACGAAAGGCGATGCGGCCGACCTTGCTGGCCTGCCCGCGGACAGCGACGCCAGCACGGACGGCCACCAGGTAGCGGCACCGACCGATACGTACGAACCACCGGCACGCAGTGGCACCGTGGCCAAGACCCCGGCAGTGACTCTGACCATCGCCGCCGGCAAGTACAAGGAGGGCCAGGTCTTCTCGCAGGCCACGACCAACGCCGTGGGCACCGTGACCGCGACCACAAGCGAGACGGCTACCTCAGTGACCATCAAGACGACGACTGGGGCGTTCGACACGTTCAACGTCATCACCGTGACGAAAGGCGATGCGGCCGACCTTGCTGGCCTGCCCGCAGACAGCGACGCCAGCACGGGCGGCCACCAGGTAGCGGCACCGACCAGTGTTGTCGGGGCGACGTCCGTAGTCGTGGCTTGGACTAATTACGGGCCCAAGGGTTTCGACACGTCCAACGACATCACCGTGACGAAAGGCTACGCGGCCGATCTTGCTGGCCTGCCCGCGGACAGCGACGCCAGCACGGGCGGCCACCAGCTGGCAGCTCCGGGCGCAGTCGCAGACGAGCCGCTGCCCTGGGCCGACATCTGTGGTGGCGAGCCACTGCCCTGGACCCCCGACGGCAATACCTGCGTCGAAGCCACTGCTACTACGAATTGCGAGGAGAAGTGCGCAGCGTCTTCAACTATCGCTCTTTTGTGGGCGTCCACCGGCGCCGGTTTGCTCAACGAGGGCACCATCAACGTGCTCGACAACGCGGTACTGGAGAGCGCTGCAGTGAATGGCGGCGGCAAAGGAGGCGGCGACGATGGGCTGGCAAACTCAGGGGCTCTAAACGTTCTTGACAACGCGGAGCTGAAGGTGGGCTCTGGGACCTCGTTTGTCAACGGAGCGACGGACTCTCTCTTCTATTTTACCGGATACGATGACCCTTCTGCCGACGGTGGCACGGTGACGATCGCTGGCAGTGCGTCCATCAAGAACTCGGGCAGCATCGCGATCCTGCGCTCGAAGCTCGAGAATGCGGGCACCGTGGACAACGAGGGTTATATTCATCTCTATTATGATTCTGTTCTCGAGAATGCGGGCACCGTCAACAACGAAGGTGAGATTGATCTCCGTGACAATTCTGTTCTCGAGAATGCGGGCACCGTCAACAACGAGGGTGAGATTGAGCTCTCGTACGACGCGGTGCTCGCCAACACGGCCACCGGCACCATCGAAAACTCCGAGGAGGGTGAGATTGATCTCCGGCATGATTCTGTTCTCGAGAATGCGGGCACCGTCAACAACGAGGGTGAGATTGATCTCTATTATGATTCTGTTCTCGAGAATGCGGGCACCGTCAACAACGAGGGGAGGGTTGAGCTCTCGTACGACGCGGTGCTCGCCAACACGGCCACCGGCACCATCGAAAACTCCGAGGAGGGTGAGATTGATCTCCGGCATGATTCTGTTCTCGAGAATGCGGGCACCGTCAACAACGAGGGTGAGATTGATCTCTATTATGATTCTGTTCTCGAGAATGCGGGCACCGTCAACAACGAGGGGAGGGTTGAGCTCGCGTACGACGCGGTGCTCGCCAACACGGCCACCGGCACCATCGAAACTTCCGAGGAGGGTGAGATTGATCTCCGGCATGATTCTGTTCTCGAGAATGCGGGCACCGTCAACAACGAGGGTGAGATTGATCTCTATTATGATTCTGTTCTCGAGAATGCGGGCACCGTCAACAACGAGGGGAGGGTTGAGCTCGCGTACGGCGCGGTGCTCGCCAACACGGCCACCGGCATCATCGAAAACTCCGAGGAGGGTGAGATCGCGCTCGAGAACGCGGAGCTCGAGAATGCCGGCAAAATCAGCACCGCCGGAGAGATCAGTCTACGGGGAGAGGACGCCATGCTCAACAACACCGGCACCATCGAAAGTCTGGGTGGCACGATCGAGCTGACCGACGGCGCGGTTCTTGACGATAAGGGCATTCTTGGTTGCGGTGCTGGCTACGAAGCTGCTGCTCCGCCTTCCTCGCCGCCGCCCGCACTGCCGCCGCCGTCAGCGCCGCCACCGTCAGCACCGCCGCCGTCGACATCGCCATCACCGCCGCCGTCGGCATCGCCGTCGCCGCCGCCGTCGGCATCGCCCTCGCCGCCTACATCGCTGCGCCGCCTCGAGGCTCCGGAGCCGGAGCCGTCACTCGAAATCGCTTGCACGCCTTGCGGGGACGGCTTCTTCAAGCCCGGCATCGGCGCCGATGCGTGCACGCCGAAAAAGACGGATTGCCCTGTGGGCGAGTACCTCACGGCATCGACTGATAAGACGTCGGACGCCACTTGCACGGAGATGAAGACGGATTGCCCGGCGGGCGAGTACTTCACGGCATCGACAGACAAGACGTCGGACGCCACGTGCACGGCGTGCGCCGCTGCGGAGTTCAAGGAGGGCGTGAACGCCATCACATCGTGCACGCCGAAGACGACGGATTGCACGGCGAGCGAGTACCTCGTGGAGTCGCCGGACAGCACGACGGATTCCAATTGCACGCCTCTGCCGCCGGACACGAGCGTCGCCGTCTCCTTCACCCTCTCGATCGCGGCCCCAACCACACGCCGCCTGCGCTCTCTGGATACCATCGACCTCGATGAGATCATGACTGCTGTGATCGACTCCTTCGCTACCCTTGCTTCCCCAGTCACCGTTACGTCTGAGCAGATCGCCCTCGAGGATCTCGGCGACGACAAGGTGAGGGTGACCATCGTGCCGGCGGCGGGGCAGACTGCCGCGGAGATCAAGACCGCTGCCACCGCGACCAACAACGATCAGATTGAGTTTCTCGTGACCCTCGGCGCTAAGCTGGGGTCCGGCAGGTCTGCCACATTCGACGAGCCCCCCGTCGAGATTCCTATCGGGCCTCCGCCCTCGTCGCCGCCGCCCTCGTCGCCGCCGCCCTCCTCCCCGTCGTCTGACAAGAAGAAGCCGGGCTGGGTCGTGGGCGTCGCCGTGGGCGTGCCTGTCGGCGTCATTCTCCTCGGCCTCGCCGTGTACTACTTCTTCGTCAAGAAGGGCGCGCCGCGGGCCTACGGAGACAAGGACCTGCCTTCGCGCACCGCCACCGAGGACGTCTAAGAAGGCGACGCGGCGCGCGGCGAAGGCCTAAGCTCCACATTGCCGTCAACCGCGCTGGCCGATCCTGAATCCTGTGCACTACACCATCGAGCTTCCTTGGCATGTTGAGGGCTGCGCCCATGAACCCGCGTGCCTGATCCGGTGGGATCGCGTGCCCCCCGGCCAGAGCTCCTTTTACTAGATTTGTACGGCGGTGCTTTACTATTTGTGGCCAACGCCGCTGTGCATGCACATGTTTATAGTTCGTTGACTCAAGGAATAAAGATAAGTGCGGTGTGGGACAGATCAGACCTGCTACTGATGGGCCTGGGCCAGGTAAGAGGGACAGAGAAGGCGAGGTGGTGAGCTGTTGAGAGCAGGAAATAGCGCTTCACACAGCCGGCAGTGCTCCCAGGTACCGCCTCGTGGGTACCCTTGTCGTCACGCTGCTCCCGCTGGCGTATGCCTCTTATCCGCCGCCGCCACCGGCACCGGCCTGCCGTCACCACTCTCTGCACGCCGGTTCTTTTTCTTTGAGGCTGTCGCTCCGAGAAAACTCGTCTCGCAGCTGCGAGAAGTTATCTGTTTGCGTGTAAGCTGATAGCTGCAAAGTGTGCCGGTGAGATCGGTGTCCTCACAGACACAAGTGCGTAGTGATTTAGAAAGTAAACGAATTCGCCGCGAGAATTCTCTTGACTGTTCGTCTCTCAGAAATCAAGCTCGTGCCGATCTCCCGCTCTACACATGGAATTCCCAAGACACTCAGATCATAGCGAGTACTCGTAACAACCCCCCCCAAACTTCACATGGTATCTGGCCAAACCAACACGGCCTGCATGTAGATTGTAGTACACACACAACACTGTACTATGGACTACGCTGGGGACGGCGAGGGCCACCCCGCGACCGCCTCCGCAATCTGCGTCGCGCTCTTTGTGATGAAGGAGAAGTGGTCGCCCGGAACCTTGACGGCCGTCGCGTGTGGCACGCGCTCAAGCAGCACGCCGGCGGTGCCGTTCTCGCGGATCTGCTCCGTGTGCACAAAGAGGACCGGCGCTCGCACCGGGCCGAGCGGCTCCGCCACGCGGTCGGGCAGCTCGATGAGCCGCACCGCGGCGGCGGCGGCGTCTTCGCCCGCATCCTCGAGCAGGGTGAAGAGCATCCGGAACGAGCCGGAGCGCTTCATCACCGCAAACTGCATGGCCTGCGCCGCCGAGCCGGCGCCGCCGCCCTGCGGCCCGAGCGAGGCGGGGCGCCCGTCCGGCGGCGGCGCGAGGCCCATGTTGAGCCGGATCTCTTCGGCCACCTCCGACGCGTACCCGCCCATCCGCGGCGGGTAGCCGTCGTCGCCGGCCGCCGGCCCGTCGAGCAGCACGAGCTCGACCGGCCGCCCCTCCGCCTCGAGGAGGCACGCCATCCAGTAGGCGACGCGGCAGCCGAGCGAGTAGCCAATCAGCCGCACCGGCGCCCCGCCCATCCACAGGCCCTTTGGCAGCAGCTGCACGTACTGCGCCGCGAGCTCTTGCATGCAGGCGCACCCGTCGAGAAGCCGCGTCGACGCATGGATGCCGAGGCAGCCCGAGGTTGACAGCAGCGGCGCGAGCGCGCGGAAGCCCCACAAGAGGCCGGTGAAGTCGTGGATGCAGACGGTCGGCGCGCCGGCTGGCGTGCCCTCGGGCTGGGCGATCCACGAGAGCTCGGGCGTGAGGTCCGGCAGGAGCTCGTACCCGTGCCCCGCCGCGAGCGCCTTTGTGGTCTCGAGCAGCGGCTGCGGCAGCTGCACCTCGCGCCACTTCTCTGCCTGGCGCGGCTCGATCGCCTTGCGCTTGAGCAGCTTCTGGTCGGTCGTCGACTTGGACTCGGCCGCCTCGAAGCTCTGAATCGCGCTCGTCTCGTACGGGTTGGCCATCCCCTCCGCCCACTCCACGCCCAGAAGCGCCTCGCAGACGCCGCGCGTCGCGCCCGCCGGGTCGCGCAAAAAGTCCTCGTAGCGGAGCACCATCGACTGCCCTCGCTGCTCGGGCTGCTCCGCGCGCAGCTCCGCCATGAACTCGTCGCACGCGCGGTTCGTGTCGACCCACGACTGCTCCACCATAGCCCACGTGGTCTCGGACACGTCGAGGAAGTCGCGGAACATCTGGAGGCCGGACGAGATGCAGGCGTACGGGTGGCGGATCAGGTGGATGTAGCGCGCGTGCTCGAAGGTCTCCCGCGCGCGCCGCATGAAGGAGACGTGGCTCGCGTTGGCGGGCGTCTTGTCGACGAGCATGCGCGGGCCGCTCATTCGCTGCAGCGCCTGGTAGACGCGCCACGTCGGGCAGTCGGCGCCGAAGCGCGCGATGCGCGCGCGCGCGGCGGCCGCCGAGCTGGCGCTGAGCTCCATGATGGTCTTGACGAGGCCCTCCTCGACGAAGCGCATCTCGGGCACGGCGGCGCGCTCGCCCATCGAGTCGAACATGAGCAGGTACAGCTCCTGGCCGGCGTAGAGGGCCGGGTTGGCCTGCAGACAGAGCTGCAGCAGCGACGAGCCCGAGCGCGGGCTGCTCAACACAAAGAGGATCGGGCGGCGGAGCCGCTCGGCGATCGGCGCGGCCGTGCCCGCCACGACCGACGTGTTCATGAAGCTCAGACTCACCGACCCGCCACTTGATGGGCCGCTCTCGCCCGCAGCGCCACCGCCGGCGCCGGCGGCGCGCCGCTCGATCGCGCTCGTGAGCTGTGCGACCGTGAGCTCGTCGGCGTCTGCGAGCAGGTCCTCGTTCTTCAGGCGGACGCCCATCACCTCCTCCACGCGGTTGCGCAGCTCGAGCGCCGCCATCGAGTCGACGCCCGCCTCCATCAGAGGCGTGTCCACAGTGAGGGCGTCGATGCTCGTGAGCGCAGTGACCTCCCGCAGGAGGGTCGACTGGATCTGCTCCGTGCTCAGGTCCGCCGCACGAGCGGGACCGGAAGGGGGCGGCATCGCGGACGCCGCGCCGCGTCCGAGGGCATCGTCAACGAGCAGTGCCCGGGCCGAGACGGGAAACTGGGCGAGGGCATCACTGCTGAGGGCGGTCGCCACGGCCGAGGGGCAAAGGGAGAGGGACTGGGCAAGCCACGCGGCGTACCGCTCGAGCGGCAGTGTCCAGATCTCGGCCATTCCGCTGAACTTGGAGGCGAGCGCCTCACCCATTCCCGCGCCCCCGACTGGGGGCAGCTGCAGGCTGCATCCACGTAGCCCGCACGCACGCCGCAGGGTCACAAGCACGTCGAGGTACGAGTTGGCACCGGCGTAGTTGGCCTGGCCAATGTTACCGTAGGCCGAGGCGACGGAGGAGAATGCCACAAACGCGGAAAAGTTGAGAGTGGTCGAGGCGGAATGGATGGCAGCTGCTCCGTGAGCCTTGGCGGCAAAGACAGCGCCAAGGTCGCTGGGAGTCAGCTTCCGCACCAGGCCGTCCGCCAGGACGCCTGCCGCGTGGATCACGCGGGTCGCGAGTCGCGGACGCCGCAGCGAGTGGCTCTCGCGAAGGAGGGCGACGGCGTCCTCCGGCGCCGCGATGTCGCACGCACGGATGCGCAAGTTGCTCTTCGAGGCTTCAAGCGAGCGCAGCTGCGCACCGAGGCCCTGCCCCGCGCGCGTGATGCGCCCGCTCCGCGACGAGAGCACAAGGTGCGAGGATGGATCGCCCGCCAGCGCCTTTGCGGCCCGAAGCCCCAGGCCGCCGAGTCCCCCGGTGATGATGTTGACCCCGGCGCCGCTGACGCTGTCCGCACTGGAAGGGATGGCACCAGTGCGCACAAGTCTCGGCGCATGCCACGTGCCGCTGGAGCTCTGGGCCAGCTCCCTCGGCACGCCTCCGTCCTCCCCAAAGGCCGCCGCTGCACGCAGCATCCGGGCAACCTCTGTGGCTGATGGCTCGGAGCGCACGTCACGAATGAGCCAATCAGCAGCGGGTTGCTCGAGGGCCACGCTCCTCAGGAACCCCCAGACGCCGCCGGCTGAAGCTGCAGCCATCGGCTCGGCTAGCTCCAACGGTCGCGGGTGCTGCGTCCCTCGGCAGAGGCACAACAGCCTGGGAGGGGGCTTCATCTGGATGAGCTGCCTCGTGACTGCCAGCAGCGTGGACATCCCTAGCATGGACGGAGCAGCGGCATCATGCGTCTCCGCAAGCAGAACGACGTTCCTGACGGACTTGCCGCCGACTTCGCTGAGCGCTGTGACCTTCGACGGCTGCTCGTGGTAGACGCGCGAGGCGGGGCCAACCTGCTTCCGCTCGCCGATCAAGAGCCAATCCAAGCCGCCATTTCCGCCCGCCTCAGGGACGTCCGAATCGACCCAGGAGAATCCAAAGCCCAGGAGCTCCGCTTCGTCTGCAGCGGCGACAATGGCTGGCCGCGGCCAAGGGAACCGCCGACGGTTAAAGCGCACTGGAACGCTGTCAACCGGCGCCTGGCCGCCATCTCCGTCGTCCTGGAGCAGCGCGTGCACGATCGTGCCGCTGTACCCAAACGAGCTCACGCCGCCGCCGCAGAGCCCGCTCGCCTGCGCGTAGCACGCCGGCGCGGCCGACAGCTGGGTCGGAAGCGTGCACGAGATGCCGTCGAACGCCTCCACCACGTGCGGGTTGACGGCGCGCAGCTGGCTGTTCGGCGGCGCCACCCGGTCACGCACACCGACCGCCAGCCGCAGCAGACCCGTGATGCCCGCCGCTGGCTCGGCGTGCCCGCCGTTCGCCTTGACGCTCCCCACCGCGAGCGCCTCGTTATTCCGGCGTCCCGTGAGCAGCGAGGCGAGCGAGCGCGCCTCGATCGGGTCGCCCAGCGCCGTGCCCGTGCCGTGAGCCTCCACGCAAGCCACCTGGTCGCTCAGCATCGCGGCGTCGGCGAGCGCGGCCCACAGCAGCGCCCGCTGCGCCTGGCCGTTTGGCGCCGTCAGGCTCGCGCTCTTGCCGTCCTGCCGCACGCAGCTGCCGACCACTCGCAGCGTGTCGTGCGCGGCAAAGCTGCTGACGCGCAGCGTCGCGGCGCAGCACGCCTCGCCACGCACGTACCCGTCCGCGCGCGAGTCGAAGGTGTGGCAGTGGCCGCCGGCGGAGAGCATGCCAGCGGTGGCGAAGGTGATGCCGACGCCGGGGAGGAGCATCATGCTCACACCGACCGAGAGCGCGGCGACGCACTCGCGGTGCTGGAGCGCGCGCAGCGCCGCGTGGTTCGCCGCCAGCGCCGCCGAGCACGCGGTGTCGTACGACACGCACGGGCCCTGCATCCCGAGCACAAACGAGATGCGCCCGGAGGCGACCGAGTGGCTGCTGCCCGTCGCAGCGTACACGCTGCGCGCGAGCGACGGCGTCGTCCGCACGACCTCCGCAAAGTCGTTCGCCGCGACGCCGAGGAAGACGCCGGCGACCAGGTCCATCAGGGAGGTCCTCTGGAACGACGCGCCGTGCAGCGCCTCGAACGAGCGCTCGAGGAGCAGCCGCTGCTGGGGGTCCATCGCCCCCGCCTCGGACGGCGACACGCTGAAGAACGCGTTGTCGAAGAGCTCCGCGTCGCTCAGGAAGCCGCCGTACCGGGCGCGCTGGCCGATCACGCCATCCGGGAAGCCTGGCCCGCCGACCCGCCAGCGCCCGAGCGGCACCTCTGAGATCAGGTCGCTGCCGCACGACGCCATCTGCGCCAGTCCGCTCACAAGGCCGACCCGCCCTGGCATCATGGCGCTCAGCCCGCACACGCGCACCACGCCAGACGTGCTCGAGCTGCCCGCGCTGAACGGCGTCGCAGCCGCCCGCGCCGTGGCGGCGGACGTCGCCGCGCCGGCCGCCTCGTCGCTGCCGCCGGCAGACTTGGAGGAGCTCTCGAAGTACGCCGCGAGCTGCCGCGCCGTCGGGTAGTCGAAGATGAGCGTCGACGGCAGCGTCTGCCCCGACGCCTGCTGCAGCTGGTTGCCGAGCTCGACCGCTCCAAGCGAGTCGAGGCCAGCCTCCATCAGCGGCGCGTCGGGGTCGACCTCGCTGCCAGTCGTCGACTTGAGCGTCTCCTGGATCATCTCGAGCGTGACCTCTTTCACCTTCCCACTGCCAGTCGCCACTGCGCGCTTGCGGCTTGCGTAGTTGGCCATCAGCGGTGGCACCTCTGGGAGCAGGCTCAGGAACTTGCTCCAAGTGAGCACCACCAGGCTCATCACGCCAGACACGGCAGGCTGCAGCGTCGCCTGAAAGGCAAGTGTTCCCTGCTCGAGGCTGATGAGCCCGATGCCGCTGGCTTGGATGCGAGCATTGATTGACTCGTCCGCTGCCATGCCGATGGCCGCCCACGGGCCCCACTCCACTGACGTCGCGTTCATGGCGCGCACGCGCCGGCAAGCGCCGAGTGCGTCGAGCATGCCATTGGCCGCAGCGTAGTTGGACTGGCCGCCGCCACCAATCAGCGCGGCGATAGACGAGAAGAGCACATACGTGTCGAGCGGCGCCATGGCGGCCGCCTGCTGCAGCGCCCACGCGCCAGCCACCTTGGGCGCGAAGACGCGCTTGATTGTCGAAGCGTTCTGGCCGCGCAACAGCCCGTCCGACAGCACGCCCGCCGCGTGCCACACGCCCGCCAGCGTGCTGTCCTTGGCAAGAATGGCGCCCACCATGCGAGCGGTGTCCGCCAGCTCGGCCGCGTCGCACTTGACTACGCTGAAGCTGCACTTGGCGATCCTCTTGAACGTCTCGCTGTCCGCAGGGGCGACCTTGCCGCCGCGGGCCGCGAGCACCACCGAAGAAGCGCCGCTCTCGCCGAGCCACTTGCTCGTGACCAGGCCGAGGCCGCCCGTGCCGCCAGAGAGCAGGTGGGCCCCGCGTGGCGGCGTCGGGGCCGTTTTCGGGATGCGCACCACCACCTTGCCGGTGTTGGTGCCGCTCTGCAGCGTGCGGAAGGCGGCCAAGACGTTCCTCTCGAGGTCGAAGAGCTCCATGGGCAAGCCGTGGAGCACAAAGGCATCCGCGCGTGCGGACAGAGTCCTGAGCGTACCGCACATCCACCACGGCGCCTGGTCGATCGTCGAGTCGAGCGCGATCATCGTGAAGTTGTTGGAGCACGCCACCTCGTGCCGCTCGTAGCTCCACACAGCGCGCTTACCAATCTCGCACAAACGGCCGTCCTGCTGCAACAGCGCGAAGGTGCACGCGATGAAGTCCGCCGACAGGCTGTTGAGCGAGAAGCGCAGCCGGCCGGAGCGAAGCAGCTTCGACGCGCCGAGCGCAAAGGCGCTGCCGTCGCGCGAGCTGAGCGTGCGGCCGGCGAGGCCCATCTTGTGCAGATAGAAGTGCTTGTACGGCCGGCCGACGTTGGCCATCGCGCAATTGCCGATGAAGTGGCAGTACTCTTGCGAGGTCAGGCCGACACCACCAGCGCCAGCGTGCAGAAGCACGTCGTGGCCAGCCGCCGGCCGGGCCGCGAGCAGCGACATGTGAACCGTGCACCACGTCGTCGGCAGGGTGCACGCCTGCTCGAACGAGAGCGAGTCGGTGATGGCCGCCATCAGGCGCGCGTCAGACTTAGACAGAGAAGCAAGAGCAGCGAGGCCGTGCCCAAGCGCTGCGTCGCCAACCTTGAGGTGCGAGAACCCGGTGCCCACGGCAGCAACGTGAACTGCGCAATCACCGCCGGGAGGGCCCGGGTCGCCGGGGTACACGCCGAGCACGTTGAGTACGTCGCGGAAGTTGAGGCCGACCGCGCCAACGTGCAGCTTGACCTCACCGTGGACCGAATCTGAGTCGTCCTCCTCTTGCGAGACCACCCGCAGGTTGCTGACGGCGCCGCGGGCGTCGAAGTAGAGCTTGATCGGTCCGCCCAGCGAGCCGGCCGCCTCGGTCAGGCGCGGCACGCGCTGGCTCGTGCCGTCAAAGGCGATCTCGGGCTCGGGCGTGCCGTTGTAGCCAAGGCCGAGCTTGCCGGCCAGCTTCGACACCGCCGCCAGCTCGGTCACGCCCGGGCTGAGCACGTCCAAGTCGATGACTGGCAAGCACGACTGCGGCGCCTCGGAACGCGCCTGGCGGGTCAGGCCCATCAGGCCCGCGTGGCTCGAGACGCTGGTGCCATTCGAGCGGGCGGCAAGGGCGCCAGCCGAGACCATCCACATTGGAGGCGTCGAACGCGTGATGGTGTGCGTGCGCGCAACATCAAACGCGGCCATCAGGCCGGCGAGCGAGTGGGAGGCCTTGGCGCCAGCAGAGAGGCCGACGGCGTACACCACTGAGCCGATCGACGTTGGCGGCGCCGTTCCCGCAGCGCTAAAAAAACTCGAGGTAGCGCCGGCCAGAGCCGAGGCGCATATCACGAGCGCTGCCTTGGCGTCCTCAGCGGCCGGCACCGTCGTAGTCTGCCACGACGTGACGTACAGGTGGGTCGACTTGCGTGCCGGAGTTGCCAGAGGCGCCGCCTTGAGCACGCGCGTCTCAAAGTTGCTCAGGCGTGCACCAGGCGAGTTGGCCGACTTGGCGTCCTTGGCCCCAACCCACACGCCCGTCATATTGGCGCCCTGCCGCTCCGCCACCGGCCACGAAGAGCCGCTAACGTCAGTCAGCGCCGCTTCGCCGACCGAGAAGGGGAGCCGGATCTCGCCCGCCGCAGTTGCCTCGGCCAGCAAGGCAGTCAGGTGCAGCGAGCCGTCGAGGTCGGCCGGATGGACACTCGTGCCCTCCTTGCGCGAGCGCCGGCGCAACTGGCCAACAGCGACGCCCGCATCGCGCGACACGCGCGCCGAAGTGAGCGTGCGGTACTCGGGGCCGTACTCGAGGCCGACCGAGCGGAAGCCCGCGTAGATGACGGCAGCGTCGACTGGCTGCGCGCACGACGCGCGCAAGCCCGCGTGCGACAAGCTGCGCACCGCCTTCTGGAGGATGGACGCACCGCCCGCACAGTGCGACGTCTTACTGCCCGTCTCGATGTCCTCGGTGTTGACGTCGAACCGCTCGTCGGCCATGGAGATGTCCACGCTGACCGCCGTTGCACTCAAGTCACCGTCGAGCAAGAGGGGCTGCAGGAAGAAGACGCGCCGCAGCAAGCTGCTCGCCGCGTCGGTCGCCGCGTCGGTCGCCGCGTCGGTCGCCGCGTCGCTCGCCGCGCGCGCCATCTCGAGGTAGCCGGCGCCAGGGAAGACGACGCGGCCCTGGACGATGTGGTCCGCCACCAAGCTACGCAGTGCGCCGGCTGCCGGTGATGCGTAGCGAACGAGCCCGCTCGGCGCCGCCGCGTCCACCCCCTGCGCTAGCGGATGCGCCTGCTCCGACCACGCGAAAGACCGGCGCACGTAATGCGGCGACGAAGCCGCCGCCGGCCTGCCCGCGCCACGCGCCACGCCGTCGTCCTGGAGCAGCGCGTGCACGATCGTGCCGCTGTACCCAAACGAGCTCACGCCGCCGGCGCAGAGCCCGCTCGCCTGCGCGTAGCACGCCGGCGCGGCCGACAGCTGGGTCGGAAGCGTGCACGAGATGCCGTCGAACGCCTCCACCACGTGCGGGTTGACGGCGCGCAGCTGGCTGTTCGGCGGCGCCACCCGGTCACGCACACCGACCGCCAGCCGCAACAGACCCGTGATGCCCGCCGCTGGCTCGGCGTGCCCGCCGTTCGCCTTGACGCTCCCCACCGCGAGCGCCTCGTCGTCCTGCCGCCCCGTGTGCAGCGAGGCGAGCGAGCGCGCCTCGATCGGGTCGCCCAGCGCCGTGCCCGTGCCGTGAGCCTCCACGCAAGCCACCTGGTCGCTCAGCATCGCGGCGTCGGCGAGCGCGGCCCACAGCAGCGCCCGCTGCGCCTGGCCGTTGGGCGCCGTCAGGCTCGCGCTCTTGCCGTCCTGCCGCACGCAGCTGCCGACCAGTCGCAGCGTGTCGTGCGCGGCAAAGCTGCTGACGCGCAGCGTCGCGGCGCAGCACGCCTCGCCACGCACGTACCCGTCCGCGCGCGAGTCGAAGGTGTGGCAGTGGCCGCCGGCGGAGAGCATGCCGGCGGTGGCGAAGGTGATGCCGACGCCGGGGAGGAGCATCATGCTCACACCGACCGAGAGCGCGGCGACGCACTCGCGGTGCTGGAGCGCGCGCAGCGCCGCGTGGTTCGCCGCCAGCGCCGCCGAGCACGCGGTGTCGTACGACACGCACGGGCCCTGCATCCCGAGCACAAACGAGATGCGCCCGGAGGCGACCGAGTGGCTGCTGCCCGTCGCAGCGTACACGCTGCGCGCGAGCGACGGCGTCGTCCGCACGACCTCCGCAAAGTCGTTCGCCGCGACGCCGAGGAAGACGCCGGCGACCAGGTCCATCAGGGAGGTCCTCTGGAACGACGCGCCGTGCAGCGCCTCGAACGAGCGCTCGAGGAGCAGCCGCTGCTGGGGGTCCATCGCCCCCGCCTCGGACGGCGACACGCTGAAGAACGCGTTGTCGAAGAGCTCCGCGTCGCTCAGGAAGCCGCCGTACCGGGCGCGCTGGCCGATCACGCCATCCGGGAAGCCTGGCCCGCCGACCCGCCAGCGCCCGAGCGGCACCTCTGAGATCAGGTCGCTGCCGCACGACGCCATCTGCGCCAGTCCGCTCACAAGGCCGACCCGCCCTGGCATCATGGCGCTCAGCCCGCACACGCGCACCACGCCAGACGTGCTCGAGCTGCCCGCGCTGAACGGCGTCGCAGCCGCCCGCGCCGTGGCGGCGGACGTCGCCGCGCCGGCCGCCTCGTCGCTGCCGCCGGCAGACTTGGAGGAGCTCTCGAAGTACGCCGCGAGCTGCCGCGCCGTCGGGTAGTCGAAGATGAGCGTCGACGGCAGCGTCTGCCCCGACGCCTGCTGCAGCTGGTTGCCGAGCTCGACCGCTCCAAGCGAGTCGAGGCCAGCCTCCATCAGCGGCGCGTCCGCATCCACGCCCGTGCCGATGGTCGACTCGAGCGACTCCATGATCATCTCGAGCGTCACGACGCGGCTCTCAGACGCCCCGCCAGTCGCCGCCGGCGCCGCCTTGCGGGAAGCGTACCCTTCCAGCAGCGGCGGCACCGTCGGCATCAGACCGAGGAACTTGCCCCACGAAAGGACGACCAAGCTCATCACGGCCGGCACGCCCGGCAGCAGCGCTGCACGGAACGCCGTCGCGCCCTGCTCCAGCCCGATCAGGCCCATGCCCGACGCCTGGATCCGCGCGTTGACCGAGCTGCTCGCGGCCATGCCCACGTCCGCCCACGGCCCCCACTGCACGCTCGACGCCGCCTGGCCGCGCTGCCGCCGACACACGCCAAGCGAGTCGAGGCAACCGTTCGCCGCGCCGTAGTTGGACTGCCCACCGCCGCCGATCAGCGACGCGATGGACGAGAAGAGGACGCACGCATCGAGCGGCGCCGCGGCGCACGCAAGCTGCAAGCCCCAGGCGCCGTGTACCTTTGGAGCGTACACGCGGCGGAGCGTGCTCGCCGTCTGGGCGCGCAGCAACCCGTCGGATAGGACGCCGGCCGCGTGCCACAAGCCCGCGAGCCGACCCGCCTCGCCACAACGCGCCCCGCTCACCAGCCGCCGGATGTCGGCCAGCTCCGCCGCGTCGGCGCGCGCCACGCACACGGAGCATTGCGGCCGCGCCTTCCGCAGCCGCGCGCCGTCCGCCTCCGACACCGCGCCGCCGCGCGCCGCGAGCACAACCGTGGAGGCCCCGCCCGCGGCCAGCCACCGGCCCGTCAGCAGGCCGAGCCCGCCGGTGCCGCCAGAGAGCAGATGCGTGTCGCGCGGCGGCGCGGTGGCGGTGGCGGGGATGAGGATGACCACCTTGCCGGTGTTTGTGCCGGCCTGCAGGCTGCGGAACGCGGAGAGCAGGCCGCGCTCCAGCCCGAAGCTCTGCAGTGGCAGCCCGTGCAGCACGCGCGCCGCCGCGCGCGCAGACAACCGCTGGAGTGTGCCCCGCATCCACACCGGCGTCTGCTCGATCGTGCTGTCGAGCGCGATCGCCACGTAGCGCGCAAGCGACGCGCTCCGCAGCCGCTCCGCACTCCACACCGCGCGCTTGCCGATCTCGCACAAGCAGCCGCCCTCGCCCAGCAGCGCAAACGAGCCAGCGATGAAGTCGGCGGACAAGCTGTTGAGCACGAAGCGCAGCCGCGACGCGCGGACGAGCGCCGCCGCGCCGGCGAGGAACGCGCCGCCGTCGCGCGAGCTGAGCGTCTCGCCGCGCAGACCCATGCCATGCAAATACCAATGCTTGTACGGCCGGCCGACCGTCACGCTTGCGCGCGTGCCGACCCAATGTGTGTACTCGCCCGCTGCGAGGCCAACGCCACCGGCGCCCGCTTGCAGCAGCGCGTGGTGGCCCGCGCGAGGCCGCGACGCGAGGAGCGACATGTGAACCGTGCACCACGTCGTCGGCAGGGTGCACGCCTGCTCGACCGTCAGCGAGTCGTCGATCGCCGCCATCAGCCGCGAGTCGCTCCGCGCAAACGATGCCAGCGCCGCCAGGCCATGGCCGAGCACAGCGTCGCCCACGCGCAGGTGCGGCGCGCCGCCGCCGCAGCGAGCCACGTCTGCAGCGCAGTCGCTGCCGGGAGGACCGGGGTCGCCGGGGTACACGCCGAGGACGTTGAGCACGTCGCGGAAGTTGAGACCGACCGCTCGCACGCGCAGCTCGACCTCGCCGTCCGCAGGCGGGGAGCTCTCCTCGGCCTGAGGCACGATCCGGAGGTTCGACACCGCGCCGCGCGCGTCGAAGTGCATCCGAACAGGCCCGCTGATTGAGCCGGGCGCCTCGGCCAGCCGCGGCACGCGCGGCCGGCCGGCGTCGAAAGCGACCTCGGGCTCAGGCAAGCCCGAGTACCCCAGCCCAAGCATCGCGGCGGCCGCCGCCGAGCCCGCCACTGCCGCGGCGGCGTCGAGGTCAATGACTGGCAAGCGGCACGTCGGCGCCTCGGACCGCACTTGGCGGGCCAAACCCATCATGCCCGCGTGCGCGGACGCGCCAGACCCGCCCGATGGCCGGGCGCCGAACGCGCGGCTCGTCAGCAGCCACACCGGCAGCGCGACCTTGGCGGTGTGGGCCCGCACGATGTCAAAGGCGGCCGCCATCACGGCGAGCGAATCGCGCTCGGCGCGGGCGCCGCCGACCCCCGCGGCAAACGCGACAGAGCGAGGCCCGCCAGCCGCCGCCGCCGTCGCACGAGTGGCGCCCGCGCCGGACGCGACGCTCGACACCGCTCCGGAGAGGACCAGCGATGATGCCGCCGCCGCCTCGGGGCCGGCGTCGGCAGACAGCGCGCGCGCTGTCCACGCCGTCACGTACAGGTGCCTCTTCGGCGCAGCCGGCCGCGCGGCGGCGCCGGCCTTGAGGGCTCGCGTCTCGAAGCCCGACAAATGCGCGCCGCCTCCGCCGCGTCGGCTCTGACTCACCAGAGCGACGCGAGTCGTGCTCGCCGACTGCCGCTCCGCCACCGGGAACAAGTGGCCGCGTGCGCCGCGCAGCGCTGCCGACTCGACCGAGAACGGCAGCCGCACCTCCGACGCCGCGCCAGTCGCGAGCAGCGCCGTCAGCTGCAGCGCGCCGTCCAGGTCGGCTGGGTGCACGGAGGTGCCCTGCAGCCGCCTGCGCCGCCGCAGCTGCCCCACCGCAGCACCCGAAGCTGGCGACGCCCACATGCCCGCGAGCGTGCGGTACGCAGGGCCGTACTCGAGGCCCATCCCCCGGAACGCGGAGTACAGGTCCGCGGCGCTCACCGCCGCCCCGCAGCTCCCGCGCACCGCAGCCGGCTGTGGGCGCCGCCGCTCGTCGTCCGGCGGCGCCGCACCCGTCGAGCCGCCGCAATGGGCGGTGCTTGCCCCTTCCTCGGTGAGCTCGCTTCGCACCTCGAAGCGCTCCTCCGCCGCGTTGAGCTCGCACACCACGCGCAACTGTGCCACGTCGCCGTCGAGCAAGAGGGGCTGCAGGAAGAAGACGCGCCGCAGCAAGCTGCTCGCCGCGTCGGTCGCCGCGTCGGTCGCCGCGTCGCTCGCCGCGCGCGCCATCTCGAGGTAGCCGGCGCCAGGGAAGACGACGCGGCCCTGGACGATGTGGTCCGCCACCAAGCTACGCAGTGCGCCGGCTGCCGGTGATGCGTAGCGAACGAGCCCGCTCGGCGCCGCCGCGTCCACCCCCTGCGCTAGCGGATGCGCCTGCTCCGACCACGCGAAAGACCGGCGCACGTAATGCGGCGACGAAGCCGCCGCCGGCCTGCCCGCGCCACGCGCCACGCCGTCGTCCTGGAGCAGCGCGTGCACGATCGTGCCGCTGTACCCAAACGAGCTCACGCCGCCGGCGCAGAGCCCGCTCGCCTGCGCGTAGCACGCCGGCGCGGCCGACAGCTGGGTCGGAAGCGTGCACGAGATGCCGTCGAACGCCTCCACCACGTGCGGGTTGACGGCGCGCAGCTGGCTGTTCGGCGGCGCCACCCGGTCACGCACACCGACCGCCAGCCGCAGCAGACCCGTGATGCCCGCCGCTGGCTCGGCGTGCCCGCCGTTCGCCTTGACGCTCCCCACCGCGAGCGCCTCGTCGTCCTGCCGCCCCGTGTGCAGCGAGGCGAGCGAGCGCGCCTCGATCGGGTCGCCCAGCGCCGTGCCCGTGCCGTGAGCCTCCACGCAAGCCACCTGGTCGCTCAGCATCGCGGCGTCGGCGAGCGCGGCCCACAGCAGCGCCCGCTGCGCCTGGCCGTTGGGCGCCGTCAGGCTCGCGCTCTTGCCGTCCTGCCGCACGCAGCTGCCGACCAGTCGCAGCGTGTCGTGCGCGGCAAAGCTGCTGACGCGCAGCGTCGCGGCGCAGCACGCCTCGCCACGCACGTACCCGTCCGCGCGCGAGTCGAAGGTGTGGCAGTGGCCGCCGGCGGAGAGCATGCCGGCGGTGGCGAAGGTGATGCCGACGCCGGGGAGGAGCATCATGCTCACACCGACCGAGAGCGCGGCGACGCACTCGCGGTGCTGGAGCGCGCGCAGCGCCGCGTGGTTCGCCGCCAGCGCCGCCGAGCACGCGGTGTCGTACGACACGCACGGGCCCTGCATCCCGAGCACAAACGAGATGCGCCCGGAGGCGACCGAGTGGCTGCTGCCCGTCGCAGCGTACACGCTGCGCGCGAGCGACGGCGTCGTCCGCACGACCTCCGCAAAGTCGTTCGCCGCGACGCCGAGGAAGACGCCGGCGACCAGGTCCATCAGGGAGGTCCTCTGGAACGACGCGCCGTGCAGCGCCTCGAACGAGCGCTCGAGGAGCAGCCGCTGCTGGGGGTCCATCGCCCCCGCCTCGGACGGCGACACGCTGAAGAACGCGTTGTCGAAGAGCTCCGCGTCGCTCAGGAAGCCGCCGTACCGGGCGCGCTGGCCGATCACGCCATCCGGGAAGCCTGGCCCGCCGACCCGCCAGCGCCCGAGCGGCACCTCTGAGATCAGGTCGCTGCCGCACGACGCCATCTGCGCCAGTCCGCTCACAAGGCCGACCCGCCCTGGCATCATGGCGCTCAGCCCGCACACGCGCACCACGCCAGACGTGCTCGAGCTGCCCGCGCTGAACGGCGTCGCAGCCGCCCGCGCCGTGGCGGCGGACGTCGCCGCGCCGGCCGCCTCGTCGCTGCCGCCGGCAGACTTGGAGGAGCTCTCGAAGTACGCCGCGAGCTGCCGCGCCGTCGGGTAGTCGAAGATGAGCGTCGACGGCAGCGTCTGCCCCGACGCCTGCTGCAGCTGGTTGCCGAGCTCGACCGCTCCAAGCGAGTCGAGGCCAGCCTCCATCAGCGGCGCGTCCGCATCCACGCCCGTGCCGATGGTCGACTCGAGCGACTCCATGATCATCTCGAGCGTCACGACGCGGCTCTCAGACGCCCCGCCAGTCGCCGCCGGCGCCGCCTTGCGGGAGGCGTACCCTTCCAGCAGCGGCGGCACCGTCGGCATCAGACCGAGGAACTTGCCCCACGAAAGGACGACCAAGCTCATCACGGCCGGCACGCCCGGCAGCAGCGCTGCACGGAACGCCGTCGCGCCCTGCTCCAGCCCGATCAGGCCCATGCCCGACGCCTGGATCCGCGCGTTGACCGAGCTGCTCGCGGCCATGCCCACGTCCGCCCACGGCCCCCACTGCACGCTCGACGCCGCCTGGCCGCGCTGCCGCCGACACACGCCAAGCGAGTCGAGGCAACCGTTCGCCGCGCCGTAGTTGGACTGCCCACCGCCGCCGATCAGCGACGCGATGGACGAGAAGAGGACGCACGCATCGAGCGGCGCCGCGGCGCACGCAAGCTGCAAGCCCCAGGCGCCGTGTACCTTTGGAGCGTACACGCGGCGGAGCGTGCTCGCCGTCTGGGCGCGCAGCAACCCGTCGGATAGGACGCCGGCCGCGTGCCACAAGCCCGCGAGCCGACCCGCCTCGCCACAACGCGCCCCGCTCACCAGCCGCCGGATGTCGGCCAGCTCCGCCGCGTCGGCGCGCGCCACGCACACGGAGCATTGCGGCCGCGCCTTCCGCAGCCGCGCGCCGTCCGCCTCCGACACCGCGCCGCCGCGCGCCGCGAGCACAACCGTGGAGGCCCCGCCCGCGGCCAGCCACCGGCCCGTCAGCAGGCCGAGCCCGCCGGTGCCGCCAGAGAGCAGATGCGTGTCGCGCGGCGGCGCGGTGGCGGTGGCGGGGATGAGGATGACCACCTTGCCGGTGTTTGTGCCGGCCTGCAGGCTGCGGAACGCGGAGAGCAGGCCGCGCTCCAGCCCGAAGCTCTGCAGTGGCAGCCCGTGCAGCACGCGCGCCGCCGCGCGCGCAGACAGCCGCTGGAGTGTGCCCCGCATCCACACCGGCGTCTGCTCGATCGTGCTGTCGAGCGCGATCGCCACGTAGCGCGCAAGCGACGCGCTCCGCAGCCGCTCCGCACTCCACACCGCGCGCTTGCCGATCTCGCACAAGCAGCCGCCCTCGCCCAGCAGCGCAAACGAGCCAGCGATGAAGTCGGCGGACAAGCTGTTGAGCACGAAGCGCAGCCGCGACGCGCGGACGAGCGCCGCCGCGCCGGCGAGGAACGCGCCGCCGTCGCGCGAGCTGAGCGTCTCGCCGCGCAGACCCATGCCATGCAAATACCAATGCTTGTACGGCCGGCCGACCGTCACGCTTGCGCGCGTGCCGACCCAATGTGTGTACTCGCCCGCTGCGAGGCCAACGCCACCGGCGCCCGCTTGCAGCAGCGCGTGGTGGCCCGCGCGAGGCCGCGACGCGAGGAGCGACATGTGAACCGTGCACCACGTCGTCGGCAGGGTGCACGCCTGCTCGACCGTCAGCGAGTCGTCGATCGCCGCCATCAGCCGCGAGTCGCTCCGCGCAAACGATGCCAGCGCCGCCAGGCCATGGCCGAGCACAGCGTCGCCCACGCGCAGGTGCGGCGCGCCGCCGCCGCAGCGAGCCACGTCTGCAGCGCAGTCGCTGCCGGGAGGACCGGGGTCGCCGGGGTACACGCCGAGGACGTTGAGCACGTCGCGGAAGTTGAGACCGACCGCTCGCACGCGCAGCTCGACCTCGCCGTCCGCGGGCGGGGAGCTCTCCTCGGCCTGAGGCACGATCCGGAGGTTCGACACCGCGCCGCGCGCGTCGAAGTGCATCCGAACAGGCCCGCTGATTGAGCCGGGCGCCTCGGCCAGCCGCGGCACGCGCGGCCGGCCGGCGTCGAAAGCGACCTCGGGCTCAGGCAAGCCCGAGTACCCCAGCCCAAGCATCGCGGCGGCCGCCGCCGAGCCCGCCACTGCCGCGGCGGCGTCGAGGTCAATGACTGGCAGGCGGCACGTCGGCGCCTCGGACCGCACTTGGCGGGCCAAACCCATCATGCCCGCGTGCGCGGACGCGCCAGACCCGCCCGATGGCCGGGCGCCGAACGCGCGGCTCGTCAGCAGCCACACCGGCAGCGCGACCTTGGCGGTGTGGGCCCGCACGATGTCAAAGGCGGCCGCCATCACGGCGAGCGAATCGCGCTCGGCGCGGGCGCCGCCGACCCCCGCGGCAAACGCGACAGAGCGAGGCCCGCCAGCCGCCGCCGCCGTCGCACGAGTGGCGCCCGCGCCGGACGCGACGCTCGACACCGCTCCAGAGAGGACCAGCGATGATGCCGCCGCCGCCTCGGGGCCGGCGTCGGCAGACAGCGCGCGCGCTGTCCACGCCGTCACGTACAGGTGCCTCTTCGGCGCAGCCGGCCGCGCGGCGGCGCCGGCCTTGAGGGCTCGCGTCTCGAAGCCCGACAAATGCGCGCCGCCTCCGCCGCGTCGGCTCTGACTCACCAGAGCGACGCGAGTCGTGCTCGCCGACTGCCGCTCCGCCACCGGGCACAAGTGGCCGCGTGCGCCGCGCAGCGCTGCCGACTCGACCGAGAACGGCAGCCGCACCTCCGACGCCGCGCCAGTCGCGAGCAGCGCCGTCAGCTGCAGCGCGCCGTCCAGGTCGGCTGGGTGCACGGAGGTGCCCTGCAGCCGCCTGCGCCGCCGCAGCTGCCCCACCGCAGCACCCGAAGCTGGCGACGCCCACATGCCCGCGAGCGTGCGGTACGCAGGGCCGTACTCGAGGCCCATCCCCCGGAACGCGGAGTACAGGTCCGCGGCGCTCACCGCCGCCCCGCAGCTCCCGCGCACCGCAGCCGGCTGTGGGCGCCGCCGCTCGTCGTCCGGCGGCGCCGCACCCGTCGAGCCGCCGCAATGGGCGGTGCTTGCCCCTTCCTCGGTGAGCTCGCTTCGCACCTCGAAGCGCTCCTCCGCCGCGTTGAGCTCGCACACCACGCGCAACTGTGCCACGTCGCCGTCGAGCAAGAGGGGCTGCAGGAAGAAGACGCGCCGGAGCAAGCTGCTCGCCGCGTCGGTCGCCGCGTCGGTCGCAGCGTCGCTCGCCGCGCGCGCCATCTCGAGGTAGCCGGCGCCAGGGAAGACGACGCGGCCCTGGACGATGTGGTCCGCCGACAAGCTACGCAGTGCGCCGGCTGCCGGTGATGCGTAGCGAACGAGCCCGCTCGGCGCCGCCGCGTCCACCCCCTGCGCTAGCGGATGCGCCTGCTCCGACCACGCGAAAGACCGGCGCACGTAATGCGGCGACGAAGCCGCCGCCGGCCTGCCCGCGCCACGCGCCACGCCGTCGTCCTGGAGCAGCGCGTGCACGATCGTGCCGCTGTACCCAAACGAGCTCACGCCGCCGGCGCAATCGCTTCCCGTCTGGGCCGCACATATTGGCGCGGCCGACAGCTGGGTCGGAAGCGCGCAAGCGATTCCCTTTAGCGAATTGCCAACGTGCGGATTGATCGCGCGCAGCTGGCCATTCGGGGCACCAAGGCCGTCCTGCAAGCTCAGGGCAAGCCGCAGCAGACCCGTGATGCCCGCAGCTGGCTCGGTGTGCCCGGCGTTCGCCTTGACGCTGCCCAACGCGAGCGCCTCATCAGCCATGCGTTTTGAGATTATGTGCGCCAATGACCGCGTCTCGATCGGGTCGCCCAATGCCGTGCCCGTGCCGTGAGCCTCCACGCAAGCTACTTGCTCGGTGTGCACGGATGCGTCGGCGAGCGCGGCCTTTAGAAGGGCCTGCTGCGCCTGGCCGTTGGGCGCCGTCAGGCTCGCGCTCTTGCCGTCCTGCCGCACGCAGCTGCCGAGGAAACGAAGGGCCGCTGAGCTGTCGGCGTCCCTCATCTGAAGCGCGACTGCGCAGCACGCCTCGCCACGCGCGTACCCGTCCGCGCGCGAGTCGAAGGTGTGGCAGTGGCCGCCGGCGGAGAGCATGCCGGCCATGGCGAAAGTCAGGTGGCAATCTGGAAGGAGCATGAGGCTCACGCCCACGACAAGCCCTTCAGTGCACTCCTTGTGCTGAAGCGCGCGCAGCGCCCCGTGGCTCGCCGCTAGCGCCGCCGAGCACGCGGTGTCGTACGACACGCACGGGCCCTGCATCCCGAGCACAAACGAGATGCGGCCTGCGGCGACCGAGTGGCTGCTGCCCGTCGCAGTGTACACACCGCGTAGGTGCACAGGTGTGCGCGTCACCATGTGCTGAAAGTCGCTCCCGGCGATGCCCAAATAGACACCCGCCACGCGACCCACCAGAGAATCGCGAACCGAGCCGGCGCCGTGCAGCGCCGCGTACCCCTGCTCGAGGAGCAGCCGCTGCTGGGGATCCATGTCTCTGGCCTCGGCCGGCGAAATGCTGAAGAAGGCGTTGTCAAAGAGCTCCGCGTTGTCCACGAACCCGCCGTGCCGGGCGCGCAAGCCGATCAGGTCGCTGGCTGCGTGCTGCTTGCCGAGGTCCCAGCGGGCCAGCGGCACCTCCGTGATCCTGTCGGCGGCGGTTCCGACCATGGACTCCAGCGCCGCCATCGTGGAGACACCGCCGGCAAGCGCGCCGCGCATCGCGCCGACGGTTGCCACGGGCGCATCGGCGAGGCCTCGCGTGTCCTGGTTCCACGCCTCCTCCGCCGGCAGCGCCGTCGTGGTGTACGAGTTGAAATGCGCCGCCATCTGGCGCAGGGTGGGGTAGTCGAACATGAGCGTCTCCGGCAGGTCCGAGACGCCGAGGCGCTCGGTGAGCTCGCCCTGGAGCTCGAGCGCGTTTGCAGAGTCGAAGCCGGCGTCCATCAGCGGTGCATCCGGCGAGAGGTCCGAGCCGAGGCATTCGACAGCGAGCGCGTACAGGTCTTCCAAGCTGATGGGGTTGGCGTACAGGGACTGCCCCCCCGGCGGAGGCGGCGGCGGAAGCACAGCCTCCGCCCGCGTCTCTGGCGACGCTGGCAAGATCGGCTTCTCAGTCACCACGGGTGCGCCGGCCGTTCCTTGGGGCGACGGTGCCTCTTCGAACCGTGGCGGGCTCCGCTCGAGGGCGTCGCGCCGATGCACCCACCACCCCTCTTTGCTGTTCGAAGGCGAGCGCGAGCTGTTGTGGCCCTGCGGCGGCGTCGACTCCCCATCGCGGGTTTGCTCCTGCGGCTCCTCGAGCCCGGCGAGGGAAACGTCCCAGTGAAGGACGACCTGGGGGGCAGGGGGGGCAGAGGGGGGGGGGGGAGGGGGGGGGTCTATGAATCTGCCGAGGAGTGCCGAGAGGGAAGCGCCGGTCAACACGGTCAAACACGAGGGTGACGTGAGCCGTGCGGGGTACACTCACCGCTTGCATCGGGATGAGCAACCGCTGCCGCGTCGGCTCGGCGCCCGTAGCGCGGACCTGGGCCATCTGCAGGTAGGCCTCTCGCAGCTCGCGCCGGCGGAGCTTGCCGGATGTGGTCTTGAGGATGGCGCGGGCCTTCCAGCCAGGTGGGGAGAGGAAGCCGTCAGCGACGTGTGAGGTGGGGGTGGATGGTAGTTGGGGTGGGGTGGGCACCTTGAGGAGAACGAGTGCGTGCGGCTTGATGCCCTCTCCGTCCTTGACCGCCTTGACCACGTCACGGACCACCGCCAGCAGCTCCGCCTCGCTGTTGTTGGCCTGCTCTGGCCGCAGCTCGGCCATCAACACCAGCACCTCTCCTTCCTCTTCCGGAGGCTGGATCGAGAACGCGGCGCAACAGCCCGGTCGAAGAGCGCCCGAGCCGCGCTCGGCATGCCCCTCGATGTCGTGCGCGTGAAGTGTCCGGCCCCGCATGGTGAGCACGTCCTTGATGCGACCTACAGCGAGTCACTTCGGCGTCTCGGATTTGGGGCCCGAATGGGGCCCGGCCCGCCTCAGCTCTCTTCTTCTCGCCGACGACGTACAACCGGCTCTCCCACACGAAGCCAAGGTCGCCTGCGGTGAGAATACGCCGGCCTGAGGGCCGTGTCGTCCCAAACGTCCCCGCGGGAGGGCGCTCGGAGCTCGCCGGACCGCATGTGCACCGGGCCGTCCGCCTCGGCCAGCTGCGCCCCAAAAGTATGGCGCGACACCTCGGGCAAATCCCAGTAGCCGCGCGCGACCGATTGGCCGCCGACCCAAATCTCTCCGACGGTCCCGTCGGCCATCTCCTCCAGCGAGTCCGGGTGCACGATCCGGACCGACTGGTGCGTCCGCCACTCCGGCTGAAAGAAGCAGCCGGGGCACTCGAAGAGCGCGCCGTCGCCCTCCTCCGCAGGCCACGCAACGTCTCCGGCCCACAGCCCGCGCCGCACCTGCAGCGTGGCGGGCCGCTCCATCGTGCCGGCGACGTACACGCAATTCTCGGCCAGCCCGTACGAGCAGCCCCACGCCGTCGGCTCGAAGCCGTAAGCGCCGTAGCGCGCGCCAAACTCGCGCAATGTCTCGGCGCGGATCGGCTCTGCGCCTAAATTCCCACAACTCGCGCACCTCTAAGCAGCCTGACGTCGGCCCTCCTGTCGCTGACGCGGCGAAGACCGTTTAGGGCGCACTTCCAGTGGTTGAGGCGGAGGCCCTGCAGCTTCTCCTCTTTGATGCGGCGGAGGCACAGGATATACCCGAAGTTTGGCGACGCGGTGAAGACCTGGGCGGGCGGGGGAATCGCGTCGGGGGCGGGCGGGAACGGTGGGACGCGGCGGCGGAGGAGACCTGGTGCGTCTTGTGTAGCTTTGAGATTGCGCGCAGCCACGCGACCGGGTGCTGCAGGAACGTGGCGGGCGACATGAGGTCGGCGCTGAAGCCGATGATTGGCGCAAAGAGGCAGCCGCCTACCGCGGAACCTCAGAGGCTCCGGACGAGGCCAACCCTGCCGCAGCGGTCTCGCCACGCGATGTGTGTTGCGCCGATGATGCCCATGTCGTGGTACTGCGGCAGCCACGACACCATGCAGATGGACTCGACCGGGTGGATGCGGCGCGTCGTCTGCCGGAGGGGGGAGCGTTGCAGGGTGGGCCGAGGAGCGGCGGCAGGGGAACCGGCACCGCCAACGCCGCCCCCACCCTCGCCACCCCCACACTCGCCGCCGCCGCCCTCGCCGCCGCCGCCCTCACCGCCTCCACCCTCGGTGCCACCCTCCCCGCCGCCACCCTCGCCGCCGCCACCCTCGCCACCGCGTCGGCGGAGCGGCCAACGTGTCTGCGGTCGTGATGGGACGGCGGGGCTGTGGTTCGGGGCTGTGGCGGCACCTGCCGCATGGCGAGGATATTGTTGACGAGGTTGTTGGTCGAGATCATCACGCCTATAGCCACGAGTCACCGCCGGCGGTCGAGCAACTCACGCCTGCCCCGTCGGCGGCAGACCGCTCTCCAACCCTTCGGGTGGCCCGTCGACCCGGACGTGAATTGGAGAAAAGCGATCTCGTCGGGCGACGCCTACGACGACCCCTCTTGCTCAGTGCCGAGCCTCACGACCCCCCGGGCCGTGGTGTGCCGCCGCCACCGGCTCGCGCCGCTGCCGCAGCCAGCCCTCCAGCCATGCCGCCTGCGCAACGAGGAGCGGCGTCCGCACCGAATTCTTTTTTGCGGCGCCGTCGTGAAGGCCCCCCCCGAGGCGGAGTGGCGGCGGGCTCGTGTGGAGCGGCAAGCGAGGGAGGGACGCGCCTCCTTTGGCGGGAGGCGGGTCGAGAGGTCGTCGGTGGAGCGCCTGAGGTCGGGCGGCGAATGTTCGGGCGGCGAGTGTTCGGGCGGCGAGTGTTCGGGCGGCGAGTGTTCGGGCGGCGAGTGTTCGGGCGGCGAGTGTTCGGGCGGCGAGTGTTCGGGCGGCTAGTCTTTGGCGTCTCGGTTGGCGTGGCTTGGCCTCCCCTCCCTCCCTGGCGGCGCGCCAGTTCCAGGAGGAGGGCCAGGAGCAGTCGCCGCCGAGGAGCTTGCTCGAGAGCCACTTGAGCCGCAGGTACCTGCGCGGCGGCACAGGTAGCGCTCGCGGCCGGCGCGTGTGCTGAACCACGCTGCTGCTTCGGGCGCTCGCCACTCTCTTGCGGGCCGGGACCGAGGGAGGGGTGGGGCGTGGGCTGCCACGGGTGGGTCCGGCCAGCCCCGAGCTGCCCGCGGCCGGCAGCTGCCGCGGCGGCAGCCGGGCGAGGGCGCACATTGTCGTGGAGAGCAGCAGCTCCGGGTGGCAGCTGCTGTAGATGCGAACCACCTTGGCCAAGCCGTCGGCGAGCATCTTCTTGGCGCCAGCGGATGGCATCGGGCTCGCCGGGATGATGGGCGGGTAGTAGGGCACGGCGATCACGGCGGCGTATTGGCAGCCGAAGAATGCGACGAGGAAGTCGAGGCCTGGCGGATAGATGAGCATGACCCGGGCGCCGTCGCCGACCTCCCACCGCCGCCGCAGCGCACAGCAGACGGCGCGTCCTCGCTGCGCCAGCTCGGTGTAGCTCCAAACGATATCGCCGGTGCACTCTGCCGAGGAGTGCCACGTATAGAGCCTCTGCCCTCCAAGCTTCTCGACGTTGGCTTCGAAGAGCGACACGAAGCTTTCTGGCTCCTTGGCCGCGGTGGCGTCGTCGCCGGCAACGTCCGGGTCGGACTCGTGCACAGTGCCACGGCGGTGCGAGCTGCTGGGCACGGCCGATGGAGGCGGCGGCATCGAGTCTGTCGAGGGGCGGCAAGGGCGGCCTAGGCTCGGCGTGCTTGGACCAAGTGAGAAGCGCGGACACAGCGAGATAGGGAATCGCACTGCCGCGTTTTCTTTTCTAAGGCAGTTCCGTCTTGCTAGAACAGGGTCCGTCGAGATAGGAACACCTCACTGTGCTGTCGAAAAAGAAGAAAGTCAAAAAACCAAACTCTTCTCTTCATGAGATAGCTGATAGGAATCCACAGACCACAAAAGAATTTCACGGGCCGCACGATTCACTCAACAGGCAAAGCGCGGACGACGGCTTCTAATTCGTCCTCCCAGAAGCCGTCGTTGACGGAAAAAATAATTTTCAAGATGCTGCGCACGACAAAAAAGAAAAATGCGTTTGCGCACCATCCACCCTCTAAGGGGACCCAGATGGTACGCATCTTGCGCGCCTGCTTGTTGATGCCTGCTTGTTAAGACGCGAGATCAGGAATCGTGATGCGTATGCGTTTGTTTTTTCTTTTCTTTTCTTTGCCTTTTCCAATCAGGCGAGGACCACGCCTCACTTTTTCACAGGGTCCGTCGGGAATTAGGCTGAATATACTTTTCCTCTCGCACCCCGTCTCTTTTCCTTTCCTTTTTTCTCTACAGCACCCTCTCTTTTCCTCTCTATTTCCCCGGGGAAACCATCAAATTTTCCGGGCTCTGAGCCGAGTCTGAGGCTGGTTTGGGCTCAAAATCAGCCAAATCGGCAAAATACCGGGTATTTTGCGGGTATACCTGGAAACCCCCGGGTATACCTGGAAAATACCCTGCGACCGCCTGGGTATCGTGCCGATTTCCTCAATTTTGCCTCAGATTTTGCCCCAGACCAGCTCTCAGACTCAGGGAAACTCGAGAGTTTCCAGAATGGAGCACCAAAGAAACACCCTCTGTTTTCCCTGGAAATTTCCGGAAACGCAAAGTGCTGGGGACCCTCTGTTTTCCTTTTTGTTTGCCGGAAAAGTATATGCAGGTCAAGTCGGGAAAGAGAACAGCTGCACATGCTGAAGCCACCACCCGCCAGCGCAGGCAAACAAAGCTTGTGCTGTGCGAGTGCTGTGAAGGGCCTCCAGGGCTCGCACCTCAACCTCTCACAGACCAGCGCATAGCGCCATAGGACGTATTTTCTTCTCATAACAAGGCAAACACAACACAACACAAGGCTGTGAAGAGTGTCACTGTGCTGTCGTTCGTGCGATTTTCGGGCCCGGCCGGTTTCTTGATCTTGTGCTTTTATGTGAAGAGCAGGCGTGTGTGTGTCGTCGTGGTTTCGTGTCAAGAATACTCACTCACTCACCAAAACAAAAATTGGTATTGCTAAAAAAAAGGACTCACTCACAGCAGGTGTGGTTTGCGGAGGGACAACTGAACACTTACACTCTGTCTCTGAGATTCACTCTACACGTTCGCTTTCCACCCTCTCTGTCGCTCTGAGCAGTGATTTTGAGAGAGAGAGAGATGTTTAGCAATTGATTTGTGTTTTGTGATTTTGTGTGAGCTCTTATTTGAAAAGCTCGAACAAGAAATCACGACTCTCATCGATTGTCTTGCTTTGCCAACATGCAACAACTGGCCAACAACATAAGAATCTCTCAGGGAGGAGGTAGAGATGAGAGAGGATTGCTCCACAGAGGAGGAGGAACCGGGCAGGTTTTGATGCCCCTTCCTTTGCCCTTAATTCTCGGGCTCCGCCGCCGTCGTGCCCACGCGGTACTTGGCGAGGCCGGCGCCGTCGTCGAGCGCCATGAACTTCAGGATCTTGCCGGCGTCGTTCACCTCGTAGTAGTGGACGAAGTACGTGTCCAGCCCGTTCGACGTCTTCGCCGGTAGCTTGATGAGACACTTCGGGCCCGCGTCGATCAGGACCTGCGGCGAAGGCGAGCGGCGCATGAGAGAATTTTCCAACGAGCCGGCGTTGGGCGGCGCAGTGGCGCAGTCTCATGGGCTCAGGCGGCCCGCGCGCAGCATTGCGCGCGATCGCGATTGTTTTAGAGCGCACCTCGCGCTTGTCCCAGTCGAGGGCGAAGCCCTGCCATTCGACTGGGATGCGCGAGAGCACGCCCGCCGCGAAGCCGCCGAAGCCATCGTCGTGCTCCTCCTTGCCCTTGTCGCCCATCCACGTCACCGTGCCGCCCTCCGCGTACAGCTCGCCGATCTCGGGGATCTTGCCCTCGCCGAAGAGGGTGTAAACCTTCGTCGCGGTCTCGAGCGCGGTCGGCTTGGGCAATATCCCTCCCATGGCGGCGGCAGCTGAAGGCGCTGTAGACTGCGGTCAATCAATCAAGCCGCTCCCGACACGCTTGTTCGCAGTGTTCTGGGCGCCTGTTTTCTTTCTTTCTTTCTGTTTACAGCGCCTTCGCGGGTATTTTCTCAGTGGCCTCCGCGATTTCTTCTTCCTGACGGTGAGCATGCCACCTCGACGGCGCCTCTCCCTCCTATGTGGGCTTGCGGCCGGGAGTGCCGACTTCGACGAGGCGTGCTGCGCCTACCCCGAGCACGACCCGCGAGACCACAGCTACCCGTACAGCCACCTGCAATACGCAGAGGTCGTGCCGGATGTGGTCGGTCCGTTTGTGCCTATGACGGAGCTCGGCCTCACGTACGGCGCGGGCCCGGCGGCGCGCGAGGTTCGCTTCGGCAAGCCTATCGCGCCCGCCCTGGTCGAGCGCGCCCCCACCGTCCGGTTTGCTCTCGGGAGCCACAGTCGACCGGGGACGCTGCACACGCTCATCGCGGTGGACCCGGTGCAGCCCGCCCGCCCGCCCCTCCCTCGCCCGCCCGCGCTCCAGCCTCCCTCTCCCCCCGGCGCGCAGGACGTCCCCTTCCGCGACGCCCCCTCCGAGGCGGAGCGCCTCCTCTGGCTCGTCTACGACATCCCGGCCAACGAGACCGCGCGGGGAAAGACGCTCGTGCGGTACGAGGGCGCCCGCCCGCAGCCCTGCCCCGCCGCCGACCGCCTCTGCCTCGCTGAGCACCGCGTCACCTTTGCCCTGTGGGAGCAGCCGCACGGCCGCCTCTCGCTCCACGCAGAGGACAGTCGGCTGGCCGCCGGCGCCAGCAGCGGCGCTAGTCACGGCGCGCCGGCGGACGCGCGGAAGCGCTACCGGGCGCGTGACTTCGCCTCGCGCCACCGGCTCGGCCTCCCCATCGCGTGCAACTTTTTTGAGACCTGGCACCCTGGCGGCGGCGGCAGCGGAGGGACACGGATTGGCGAGTGGCCGTGGTGGCATGTGAGGGACGGGGAGCCGGAAGGGGCGCCAGAGGCGGGTGGTGGCAAGGAGGAGCTGTGAGAAGTTTTTACCCCTCCTGGTAGAGGTGTCCGTTTTTTTTATTTATTTAACTCCCCCCGGACTGCGCCGGGGCCCCCGCCCGCCGGCCCGGCCCGGCGCGCGCGGCGCGCGCGCGCCCGCCCGTCTTCTCAGTGTCTTGAAAAAACTCGTGCGCGTTAGCCTCTACACCTCGACACAGAGCGCGTCCGGCGTGTTCCTGTTACGCGCGTCCCGCAGGGCGGGCTCTGCGCCGCGGAGAGACGTGTATCGGAGACCGCGGGGTGCACGGGGGCATGGAGCGCTCGTACGTGCAGCGCGTGTGAAGTGGCCGCGTGTCGGGAAAGAGAGCGACGGCGCTACTCCCCTTGCACTTTGAAGAAGGAGCAGGCAAAGCAGAGTGCCGCGGAGGCGCCGAGAGAGATGGCCGCCGACTCTGAGAGGAAGAAGAGGAGGGGCTTGAGGAGCTGTCCGAGCAGGCCGCCGAGCGCCGTCGCGAGGCCGCAGATGCCGAAGGTGAGGAACGAGGCGCGCTTGTTGACTGGCCGCATCGCCATGTCCTCGTCGTTGCCCGTGTCGGGCGCGCCCCGGTTGTACAGCCGGAACATTGCGATGCCAAAGTTTAGCCCGATCGAGCTCGAGACAAACGACGCCTCAAAGACGGGCAGGAGGCCAAAGATGCCGAAGACGGCGATGTTGGTCACGAGGTACGTCCGCTTCGGCAGCTCCGCAATCTCCTCCAGAAACGGCGGCAGCGTGATGAGCGGCTTCTTCGCATCCTTCGGCCTGAGGTCCTCGCCAAACTTGCGGTCCGGCTTCAGCGAGCCGCTCATGCGCTGCCGCAGCCGGTGGTCCATCACACGGTCCTTCGCAACCTCGAGCTTGATGACCGCCTTCGTGTTGCCCGCGTTCTTCGCTTTCAGCGTCTCGTACGCAGCCATGATGCCATCATACGACTCGTCCTCTCCGATCCCGAGCGAGCGGAAGGCCGCCGACACCTCCTCCGATGGCTCGAGCTGCATCGAGATGCGCGCGACAGCAGGCCGCGCCGCGGCCGGCATGGGTCGCGGCAGCGATACCATCGGACCGGCCAGGCCGGCTGCAGCGGCGACGAGCGCCATCATTGAGCTCAGAGAGGCCAGGAGCGAAAAAGAAAAACTAGGCCTTGGAATGAGCCGTGTAAAAGTGTTCGATGCGCCCTCCCCCCTCGCTTTTGCAAAATCCTGCAAAGGTGGGGACGTGTCTGTCCTCGACCCAGCCGTAGCTTGGGATGTCCGTTGTATTTATTTATTATTTATTGTGTAAAAGTGTTCGGTCCGGAATCTTGGGAACGGGGAAGGTGAGATGACACTTCACAGATGTCTGATCAGATGTGTAAGGGCAGTACGGGGTCTGTATCTGAGAGAGAGATTTTTAGCAATACCAAACAACTCTAACACTCACACACGTCATTTGGGGCCTGGAGCCCTGTTCACGCGCGCGCGAGACGTGCAGACAGGGTTGCCAGGTGAGAGCGAATGGCGCGGTTCACGCCTCGCACAACAGAGAGAGAGATGCGCTCTGCATGGTGGGACATAAAAGAGAGCGAGTACTTGGGCGAGTAGGCCGTGCGGTCAACGCTGCCGCGCGCGACTTTGCGCGCGAGGCGGCGCAGCTTGAGAACGGCGGTGGGCGAGAAGCCGCCGCCGAACGTCTCGTGGAGCAGCAGGTTGAAGTTGTTGCGCTTGACAAAGATCGCGTCGTGGTAGAAACCGCGATGCGCCTTGACGTAGCCGTGTGGCCGGTCCGTTGTGGTCGAAGGGTTGGCCGGGCTGCCCGCGCGCCTTGCAGCCCATGTTTAGGCGGCGGGCCTTTTCTTCGGTGTTGCCGAAGGCGTAGGAGTGGCCAACGGAGGCGGGCGTGCCGCCACTCGAGGCGTTGCCAACGCCCGGCGAGGAGGTCTTGAGCTCGAGGTCTTGAGGAGGGGCGTCCTTGTTTGCTGTATCTGTAAGCCACAAGGATCAAGGTGTGTAGAACAGCATCAGCATCAGCCTCTAAAAGTCAACTCTGCATGTCGCGCGTTAACCCGCACTGCCTCCCGCAAACAAGCTCACATCCCGCCCTGGCCCTGCGAATCGCCCCCGACTTACACCCGACCTCTCTCCGAGCGCTCTGCTCTCGCCCTCCGCTCCGCGCGTGGGCTCTCTAAGCGCGCCGCGGCATCTGTTGGCCTGGGCGCCGCATCGCCCGCCGCCGCGGCTGCGCGCCGGTCCTACGGCCTCCGCTCGCCGGAGGGCAAGCTGCTCTTGTGCTTGAGCAGCGCCTGCTCCATGGGGGGAAGGGGGGGGTCGGAGAGGGGGTCGGAGGAGCGGCGGCGCGAGCCGCTCCGCGGGCGCGGAGAGAGGCGCGCCTTTTTGAAGTCAGCCTGGTTCGGCCATAGCGAGGCGGCGTGCCCGTTGAGCGGCGAGTCGAGGTTTGGATCCCCTGAGATGGCGCGCCGAGCGCTTGTGAGCGAGACTCGGGCAGGCGGCGAGGGGGAAGGGGGAGAGCGCTGGCTCCCCCTCCGCGGTACGTGTGTGCGTGTGTGTGTCTCCCGAGAGGCGCGCACCAAGCAGCGACTGGATGGAGAGGAGGATGGTGCGCACGTTGTACACGGCCGACCACTTCTCCTTGAGGATGTCCAAGCAGATGTTGCCGTACTGGTCCACGTTGGGGTGGAAGCAGCTGGGCGGGTTGAAGGTGACCGCGGGCGCCTCGTACGGGTAGCCAGTCGGGAATTTGAGCGACAGCTTGAAGGTGAGGCCCTCGTACACCTGCGAGGGAGCGCGGCGTCAGCGCGCGCGATGCAAGAGCGTTGCGTGCGCGCGCAGCAGCGCTGCGGCGGATCGCGAGGCCTCACAGCGGCGCACCGTCCCAGCGCCGCCCGTGATCGTGCCCGTCCACTGAAAGATGTTGTCCCCGTCAGGGAACGCAGAGATGCCCGCGTCGCCGCCCATCATGAGCGACATGAGCTCCGACTGCAGCCTGCGCAGCGGGACGCGCCAGGGCAGCTCAGTCATGCGGGGCGCAGGGCGGCGGGGACGCGCCTCGCCGCGCCAAAATGGCTTGCGCCGCCCGCACAGACCACAGCGCGCGCGCCCCCTTTTCTCCTCTGCTCAGCCTCTCTTGCGGCGGTCCGGGCAGCTCCTGTGCTCGCGCGCGTGTGGAGGGGGCGCGCGCGCACGCACCGCTTGTTGACGGACTGGCCCGACGCGGCGGGCGCAGGAGCGCCGGCTTTGCTGGATGACGTCCCCGCTGCCGCCGGGAAGGCGCCGGACGCCGACATGCCAGGACAAGGACGAGGCAGTGGCGAGAAGCTGGGCGCCCGGCGGTGAGCGAGCGCAGAACAGGCCTTGAAACACAGCCTGCTGTGAAGAGGGCCAACAAGCCGCGTGTGTGTGTGTGTGTGTGTAGTAGTAGTAGTAGGACTACAGCCCACCACAGACACCCTCCCCACTCCTCACGCCAAGCAGATGTTGCCCTCCAAGCAGATGTTGCCGGCGCCAGCGCCCCTGAAGAGCGAAGGAGAGGGACTCAAAGACAAAACAAAAAAAAGGGCTGCAACGCGCGGGCAGCCCGGCCAACCCTTCTCCCACAAGACCGGCCACGGCTACGTCAAGGCGCATCGCGGTTTCTACCACGACGCGATCTTTGTCAAGCGCAACAACTTCAACCTGCTGCTCCACGAGACGTTCGGCGGCGGCTTCTCGCCCACCGCCGTTCTCAAGCTGCGCCGCCTCGCGCGCAAAGTCGCGCGCGGCAGCGTCGACCGCACGGCCTACTCGCCCAAGTACTCGCTCTCTTTTATGTCCCACCATGCAGAGCGCATCTCTCTCTCTGTTGTGCGAGGCGTGAACCGCGCCATTCGCTCTCACCTGGCAACCCTGTCTGCACGTCTCGCGCGCGCGTGAACAGGGCTCCAGGCAGGCCCCAAATGACGTGTGAGTGTTAGATTTGTTTGGTATTGCTAAAAATCTCTCTCTCTCAAAGAAGTCAAACCCCCGCTGTGAAGAGGATAGGGAGGGAAAATCGCGCCGCAGGCGCACACAAGCAGAGGAAGGGAGAAGTTCAGCTCTAGAGAGGCCGGTTCTATGCTCCGACAAACGTTGCCGAGGGCCCAACAGGAGAATCGTACTTTTTGGGTTGGGTTGGGCCTGGGTTGTTCCGCGTAAGTTGGGTCGTCGGCGAGAAGGGTGAGGTCTCGACCGCCGCCGCTCACGCCAGCGGACGGCCACCATCGGTGTTTTTGGCTTCGCCACCGTCCAAAGCGTGCGCAATGCGCTCGCCGGCATCGAGCGAGCACGCCTGTCCGACGAGCGGCTTGCTGTGTGGACGCCTTCTTGTGGCTCTCGCCGAGAGCGTTTTGCGTCCCGGTGGGTGGGAGAATATGTGATAGGAACGAGTGTATCGCTTTGACGGATCGACCGTACTTGTTATCAAGACTGATATGACGCACACAGTGACACATCAGACGACACATATCAGCAAGCGAACAACAGGGTCAAAACACACAGCCTGTTGTGAAGAGAGCCAACAGGTAAGTAATAGCCGTCATCGCCCGGCGCTGTTCGCGCAGCGCCATGGTGCGTGGTGGCGATTGGGAGGCGCTATCTATTTGAGACTGCACACACAGGCTGGCGCGCGCTCTTGGCACTTGGGACGAAGAGGTTCCTCCCCCCCCCCCCCCCCTGTCAAAAGGAATTTCACAACAAAAGGCTCTCGCACACGCACGATTCACACGACAGACAAGGCGCAGACGTCAAAAGGAAACAAGCATGCCTCCGGGAAGCGGTATCTCCAAAAAGCGAGTCATGCGGAGAAGCTCGACTTTCCCCGACCGTGTCAACTGTGTGAGCCTGGACGTCTATTGTTGTTTGCTAAATACGTTTTGTGGTGTGCGCGGCAGGACCAATCGCACTATGCAGTGGTGACCCCTCACGCGGGAATAGTGTAGTAGGGTGGGAAATATGAAAAACGCCGGAATTCGGACGAGTACTCTCGCCTCGGCAAATTCGATAAGTGGGACAAGGAAGGATGGGTCCACGTGGCACGTCCTGAGGTTCAGGCGGCTTTCGCTCCACTCCTGGTGACCAAACGACGAGCTGGAGAGCTGGCCATGTCGCTCGGCGCGCACTCAACAAGAGGTCGACTCGCTCGGGTCCTTACCTACTCGCCACGCGAGATACGCGGCGGCGAGGGCGGCAATAGAGCGAGGCCTCACCCGCTGTGCCCGATCGTGCGGAAAGCTGCGCCCCCCCCGGGAGCAGGGAGCGGCAGTGGGCGAGCGAAACGGGTGATACTAACGACTTAGGGAGCTGCTGGGCGGGCTTCAAGCTAGTGCTCCCACCAGCTGGCTCCCACGAAAAGGAAGATCGATGCGATGCACAGCTGTACGGTCTCCGAAGAATGACTCGTACAGGAGGAAGAAGAGGAGAGAGACGACAGCGAGGGCGAGGCGGGGACCGGGGCGCAGATGAGCGCCGTGCCCAGGATCCCGAGATTGGGGAGGCGGAGACGACAGAGACAAATAACGCCGAGGGGGGACGGGCGGTACGACCGCCGGCGGCCGCTGCACCCGCGCCTTCCCTCGCGGGCGCCGTCGCGCCGCGCGCGCCCAACTCTGCTGGCACACGGCACGCCTCGTCACCTTTCTTTTCTTTTTTTGGGGTCCTGTGGGCACCCTATCTTTGGCGAGCGATCGCTCTTCGAGTTCATCGCGTGCATGCTTCCGTCGCAAGCGGACATGGCGAGGCTGACGCTCGCGCTCCGGAGCGGCTGCCCACTCGCACAGGACGAGTTGGCAGCGCTCATGGGCCGGCACTCGATGCAGCCACTGACGGGGAGCCAGCGGCAGATCGTCACCGACCCCGAGCTCGGCTGCAACAAGGATTGCTGGCGCGACAATCCGGATGGCTCCATCAAGTTCGACCACGAGCCGACCATCAATTACCTCCAGCGGTGGCCCGCGCGCCTTCCTCAGCAGGCCACCGCTCACTGCCCCACCTCTGGGGTGGTTAGCACGCGCCTACCCCCCCCCCGATCCGAACGGAAGGTGAAATCGCGTGTGCAGAAAGAAAGAATTACCACAACTTGGAGCACTTGGAGTGCAGTCAGTAACCGCACATCCAGGGCCGGGGGGCTAAGAAGCACACCCAGCGGGCCGGATGATTGGCATCGGGCTACGGGCTAGAGAGCCCTGACCCCTAGCTAGGGGGGGGCGCGCGTTCGCAGGGCAAGGGCCTTAAAGTAAACACGGGTCTCCGAGGGTTGGCTCCGCGCTCCGGGTTTCCCCTAGCAGCAGACCGCCCCCTCTACTCGGAGCTATAATGAACTCCCGTCGGCTTCTTCTCGTAATAGCGTACGTACTTATAGCTTACTGGGAGAAAAGAGAGAGGGGGTTGTGTTCTCTAGGCCCCTAAGGGCCCTACGCGCGGCGTGAGAGCTCGGAAGCGAGCTTTGCACGGCGATCGAGGATGGCACGGTTCACCCCCTTCACCGAAGCGATGGAGATGCGTTCCGCGTGGTGTGACACAAATGAGAGGCGCACGGCCGAGCTTGCAGCAGGCGTGACGGTGCCCGGGGAGGTGGTGCCCGTCGCCCTCAGCGGACCTGTCACCCTCCTACACTGCCGTGACAACGAGGGCGCTTTCGAATTGTCGGAAGAGATCAAGTCGGCGGCGAGCGCGAGGCAGGGGCGCGGCCTGGCTGCCAACGCCGATGTAGTCACAATCCGCGAGGCGGAGGAGGCGCTCGCCAATGCGGCCCCGGAGGGCCACGTCGTGTTCATGCTCTACCTGAACGACAAGACCTTTCTGGACGCCGGCGGCGCCGTCGCGCGCCTCGTACAAGCGGCGATGGACCGGCGCATCGCCATCGCCATGGTCCACGAGCAGGAGCCCGCCCGTGGCGGCGTTCCTTTCCGCTCCTTGGTTCAACACACGCCGCAGGTGCTGCGGCAGCCGCCGTACACCCTCTTCGACACGGTGGCGGTGCCACTCTATCCATCGGAGGAGCACCGCAGGGTGAGCTTACGCCTCGTGCTCTGTGGCATGGGAGCGGTGCCCTGCGACGCGGGGTTGTTCCGGCGGCGGTGGCAGCACCTCCGACGCCGAATCGCGGTGGCGCGGCTCGTGCGTGCCGCACGCCGCATGGGGGTGGCAGCTCCTACTCGGCCACCAGCTAACGTACCAGCCTAGCCCTCTGTTACACTCTTGCTGGCCACGCCGCTATCAGCCCACCTCGGCAGCTGGGTAGAGTTCAACTCTCGCGAACCTCTGAACTTTGTCGACAACGGCTTCGGATGGAGCCACCAGATGTCGTGAAATGTTGACGCTCGGAAATGCAGCATCCGTGCCATGTTGCCCCCCCCCCCCCTTCCGTCTCAGCCGGTGCCGCGCCTCTTCTAAAATTCTTTTTGCCTGTGGTGTACCTGGGCACGGGACTGGCGCGCACTGTCCACTGACAAAAAGAATCTTACGAACAACTCCTCGCACGACACTATAGGCACGGGACTGGTGCGCACTGGCACTAACACAGGTGTACACCACGCGGGAGCCGCCTAAGCGACTCCTGCGAGGACGGCGAGGCACTTAGCTCCGTGCACTCGACCGCCCTCGCCGCAGGCAAGCTCATGACAAAAACAACCCCTTACGCACTCTTCACAGATAGGGTGATAAGAAAACAAGAAGCACGCATACGCCGACAGTGAGGGTGTGAGAGACACACAGGAGCTCTCACAGCTGACGGTTCACGGGGCCGACACAGCGGGGACCATGGTGGGTGCTGGTTCCCTGAGCTGCTCGGATGCGGCCGTGCTAGCGGCTGAGCGTGGCGAGGAGGAGGCGGTGCTGGCGTGGCTCGAGGGCGGCGGGCGGGCCGACGCGACGTACGAGAGAGACGGCATCAGCGGCCTCACGCTGCTGGTGACCGCCGCCGGCTACGGCCACGAGCGGGTGGTCGAGCTGCTGCTGCAGCACGGTGCTGATGTCAACCTGCAGAACAGCAACGGCGGCACCGCGCTGATGATCGCCGCCCTCCTCAACCACCCCGCCGTCGTGCAGCGCTTGCTGCGGGCGGGCGCAGACGCGGCGCGCACTCTTCACGGCAAGACGGCGCTGCAGTTTGCCAAGGAGAAGGGCCACGCCGAGTGCGTCAAGGTTTTGTCGGAGGCGGCGGCGGCTGCAGACGGCCGGGCAGGGGCGGGCGGCGCTTCCTCGGGCGCGGCAGCGGCAGCGGTGGACGCGCCGCTGCTCGGCCAGCGAGTCGTGCTCGGCGGGCTCTCGGCCCGCCCCGAGCTGAACGGGCAGCGGGGCGTGGCACAGAGCTTCGAGGGCGGGCGGTACGCGGTGGCGCTCGAGGGCGGCGGCGAGAGCGTGCGGGTGCGGCCGAGTAAATTGTCGCCGGCGGTGTCGAGCGGTGCCGCGGCAGCCTCCGATGCGGTTAGCGCAGCAGCGGAGCGTGGCGAGGAGGAGGCGGTGCTGGCGTGGCTCGACAGTGGCGGGCGGGCCGACGCGACGTACGAGAGAGGCAAGGCGAGCGGCCTCACGCTGCTGATGGGCGCCGCCAACTACGGCCACGAGCGGTTGGTCGAGCTGCTGATACGGCGCGGCGCGGGGGTCAACTTGCAGAACAGCATCGGCCACACCGCGCTGATGAACGCCGCCCAGGAAGGCCACGAGCGGGTGGTCGAGTTACTGCTGCAGCGCGGCGCTGAGCTCAACCTGCAGAACAGTAACGGCATCACCGCGCTGATGGACGCCGCCGTCAAAGGCCACGAGCGGGTGGTCGAGCTGCTGCTGCAGCACGGCGCAGAGGCCAACCTGCAGAGTAGCAACGGCAGCACCGCGCTGATGTTCGCCGCATTCCGAGGCCACGAGCGGGTGGTCGAGCTGCTGATACGGCACGGCGCTGAGGTCAACCTGCGGGACAGCGACGGCCGCACCGCGCTGATCTGCGCCGCCGGCAACGGCAACGAGCAAGTGGTCGATTTGCTGATTCGGCGCGGCGCTGAGATCAACCTGCAGAACAGCAACGGCTACACCGCGCTGATGTACGCCGCCCTCTTCAACCGCCCCGCCGTCGTGCGGCGCTTGCTGCAGGCAGGCGCAGACACCGCGGCGCGCAGTGCGAGCGGCAAGACGGCGCTGCATTGGGCCAACGATCAAGGCCACACCGAGTGCGTCGAGGCGTTCCGGCAGCACGTCAAGGAGTCGGTCGTGGCGGCACGGCCCACGGCGATGGCAGCCGGCGGCGCAGGCGCAGGCGGCGCTTCCTCCGGCGGCGCTTCCTCGGCTGGATCGAGAGTCGCGGAGACGCTATCTCCGGCGGCGGCGGCGGGGCGGGCGTCGAGCGGCGGCGTGGCAGTCTCCGATGCGGTCGTCGCAGCAGCTCAGCGAGGCGAGGAGGAGGCGGTGCTGGCGTGGCTCGAGGGCGGCGGGCGGGTCAACGCGACGTACGAGAAGGGCGAGGTGAGCGGCCTCACGCTGCTGATGGGCGCCGCCAACCACGGCCACGAGCGGCTGGTCGAGCTGTTGCTGCAGCGCGGCGCGGAGATCAACCTGCAGAGCAGCGACGGCGGCACCGCGCTGATGGGCGCCGCCCTCCAGGGCCACGAACGGGTGGTCGAGCTGCTGCTGCGGCGCGGCGCTGAGATCAACCAGCAGAACAGCGGCGGCGTCACCGCGCTGATGGGCGCCGCCCTCCAGGGCCACGAGCGGGTGGTCGAGCTGCTGCTGCGGCACGGCGCTGAGGTCAACCTGCAGAACAGCAACGGCGCTACCGCGCTTATGCACGCCGCCCGCTACGGCCAGGAGCGGGTGGTCGAGCTGCTGCTGCAGCACGGCGCAGAGGTCAACTTGCAGAGCAGCAAAGGCTCCACCGCGCTGATGAACGCCGCCTTCTTCAACCACCCCGCCGTCGTGCGGTGCTTGCTGCGGGCGGGCGCAGACACGGCGGCGCGCGGTATGAGCGGCAAGACGGCGCTGCGTTGGGCCAAGGAGAAGGGCCACGCCGAGTGCGTCGAGGCCTTCCGGCAGCACGTCAAGGAGTCGGTGGTGGCGGGACGGCCCATTGCGGCGGCAGCCGGCGGCGCAGGCGCAGGCGGCGCTTCCTCCGGCGGCGCTTCCTCGGCTGGACCGAGAGTTGCAAAGACGCTGTCTCCAGCGGTGGCGGCGGAGCGGGCGTCGAGCGGTGTCGCGACAGCCCCCGATGCGGTCGTGGCAGCAGCTGAGCGGGGCGAGGAGGAGGCTGTGCTGGCGTGGCTTGACAGCGGCGGGCGGGCCGACGCGACGTACGAGAAGGGCGAGGTGAGCGGCCTCACGCTGCTGATGGGCGCCGCCAACCACGGCCACGAGCGGCTGGTCGAGCTGTTGCTGCAGCGCGGCGCGGAGATCAACCTGCAGAGCAGCGAGGGCGACTCCGCGCTGATGGACGCCGCCAGCGAAGGCCACGAGCGGGTGGTCGAGCTGCTGCTCCAGCGCGGCGCTGAGGTCAACCTGCAGGACAGCGTCAGCAGCACCGCGCTGATGGGCGCCGCCCACTATGGCCACGAGCGGGTGGTCGATTTGCTGATACGGCGCGGTGCTGAGGTCAACCTGCAGAGCAGCAACGGCTTGACCGCGCTGATCGGCGCCGCCGCCTTCAACCACCCCGCCGTCGTGCGGTGCTTGCTGCGGGCGGGCGCAGACACGGCGGTGCGCAGTGAGAGCGGCATGACGGCGCTGCATTGGGCCAAGGAGAGGGGCCACGCCGAGTGCGTCGAGGCCTTCCGGCAGCACGTCAAGGAGTCGGTGGTGGCGGGACGGCCCATTGCGGCGGCAGCCGGCGGCGCAGGCGCAGGCGGCGCTTCCTCCGGCGGCGCTTCCTCGGCTGGACCGAGAGTCGCGAAGACGCTATCTCCGGCGGCGGCGGCGGGGCGGGCGTCGAGCGGCGGCGTGGCAGCCCCCGACGCGGTCGTGGCAGCGGCTGAGGGAGGCAAGGAGGAGGCGGTGCTGGCGTGGCTCGAGGGCGGCGGGCGGGCCGACGCGACGTACGAGAAGGGCGAGACGAGCGGCATCACGCTGCTGATGAAAGCCGCCGTCCACGGCCACGAGCGGGTGGTCGAGGTGTTGCTCCAGCACGGCGCTGATGTCAACTTGCAGGACAGCAATGGCTACACCGCGCTGACGCTCGCCGCCCTCCAGGGCCACGAGCGGGTGGTCGACTTGCTGATACGACATGGTGCTGAGGTCAACTTGCAGAGCAGCGAAGGCTGGACCGCGCTGATGGGCGCCGCCTTCTTCAACCGCACCGCCGTCGTGCGGCGCTTGCTGCAGGCGGGCGCAGACACGGCGGCGCGCGATGCGAACGGCAACACGGCGCTTCATTGGGCCGAGGAGAATGGCCACGCCGCGTGCGTGTGCGCCCTCGAGGAGCACTCGTCGACCGCAGCAGAGGCTGAGGGGGAGACGGCGGTGGTAGAACAGGCCGCGGCAGCCGCACGCGAGGCGGCAGCGGCTGCGGAGGCGGCGGAGGCGCGCGATGCTGCCGAGGCTGCGCTGCGCGAGGCGGTTGAGGCGTGCGGCCGAGGCGACGCCGATCTCGAGGCGCTCAGGGCGGCGATCAACGCGAACGTCGACGCCGCCAACGGCTCGGAGGCGCTGCGGGCGGCGCGGCTGCTGCGCGATGACCTGGCCAAGCCGCTGAAGCGGCAGCGGCAGAAGGAGGAGAAGGCGGCGGCGAGGCAGGCAGAGGCGGCGGCGCGGGCGGCGGACGAGGCGCGGGCGGCGGAGGAGGCGCGGGCGGCGGAGGAGGCGCGGGCGGCGCGGGCATCGGAGGAGGCGGAGGCGGCGGCGCGGGCGGCGGAGGAGGCGGAGGCGGCATCGCGGGCAAGGGAGGAGGCGGAGGCGAGGGCGAGGGAGGAGGCGGCAAGGGAGAGGGAGGAGGCGAGGATGAGGGCGGAAGCGGAGGCGGAGGCGGCGGCGGAGGCGGCGGCGGAGGCGGCGGCGGAGGCGGCGGCGGAGGCGGCGGCGGAGGCGGCGGCTGTAGAGGCGGCGGTGGCGGCCGTGGCGGCGGCGGAGGCTCAAGAGGCGGCGGCAGCGGAGGCGACGGCAGCAGCGGCGGCAGCGGCGGCTTCGGCGAGTGTCGCCGCCCTCGCCGCCGCCGCCGCGCCGCCCGTCGCTGTCCCTCTCGACGAGCTGATTACGGCGACGGACGGCTTTGCCGAGGCGCGCAAGGTGGGCGAGGGCGGCTTTGGGCGCGTCTATCGCTGCGACGCGCTGCCGTCTCTCCCGCGCGTCGCTTGCGGGTTCGCCGTCAAGACGGCGCTGGTCGGTGTCGGCGCCCAAGGCCTCGCCGAGCTGCAGAGCGAGGTGCGCACGCTCAGCGCGGCGTGTCACCGGTCCCTGCTCCCTCTTCTCGGCGTCTGCTTGGCACCGGCGAGAGCGTGCCTCGTCTACCCCCTCTGCCGCGGCGGCAGCCTCGAGGACCGCCTCTACCGCACGCCGGCCGCGCTGCAGCGGCTCCGCATGCTCGGTTTCGAGACGCCGCCTCCGCCGCTCTCCTCCGCCGCGCGGCTCCGCGTGCTGCGCGACGCCGCAAGCGCGCTGCATTACTTGCACACGCTCTCTCCCATGATCCTGCACCGCGACGTCTCGGCGGGCAACATCCTGCTCGACGAGCGCGGCAACGGCTACCTCGCCGACGTGGGCCTCGCGCGCGCGGCAGAGGCGACGGCCGGCAGCAGCCAGCAGGTGTCGCACCTGTCGACGCAGCGCCTCTTCGGTAAGCTTGGGTACATGGACCCAATCATCTCGCAGAGCGGGCAGGCGTCAGCGCTGACCGACGGCTATGCGCTCGGCATCACGCTGCTCGTCGCCCTGACCGGCCGCGGCGCCGTCGGCCTCCTCGACGAGTGCGACGATGCGCTTGAGGAGCCCGACACGGCGGAAGGATCGATCGCGGCGGCCGACGCGGGCTGGTCGGCGGCGCAAGCCGAGGAGTTGGCGCGGCTGGTGGTCGGGCTGGCTCTCGTGAGGAAGAAGAGGCGGATGCCGCTCGCAGAGGCGCTGCCGCGGCTGGAGGCGCTAGTCGAAGCAGCGGGGGAGGTGGAGGAGAAGGTTGGGGCCGAGGAGCGCCAGTGTGACCTCTGCTACGACGCGCCGCGCTCGGTCCGCTTCGCGTGCGGCCACGCGCTGTACTGCGAGACATGTGCGCCGCGCGTGCTGGAGCGCGACAGCAACTGCCCGGCCTGCCGCCAGCCAGCGCTGCCCATCGCCGCAACTGGGCGGCTGGTGGCGGCGCAGACGACGTTTGTCCACCAGCCGCCCACTCGCACCGTGCCCCAGGCCCAGCCCGTGGGCGCCACGGCGGCGGTCGGTGGGCGAGGGGGGAGAGGGGGGCGTGGACGGGGCGGGCGGGGTGGGCCGGGCGGGCGGGGTGGGCGGGGCGCGGGGCGCGGCGGCTCTGCTTAGTGAGCTGTGAGCTGTGAGGGGTCCGCCCGCATGCTAAGTTACATCTGCACTTTTCATGCACACACGACACGAAATCGCAGCGACAGCGTCGCCGCCGGCGGCAACCCGCCCGCCGCGCGGGGCCGCGGCCCCGCGGGGCCCCGCCGCCCGCGGCCCGCGCACGCTCCAGCTAGACCGTTTCCAGCTAGAAGCCATACATCACAGAGCACATCACGGGTGTGCCGAGACTGCGACACGCCACCAGCGGCGAGGATTCCGGCCCTTCTGGAGCCCCACGGGCCGGCCCCGCGCGGGACGACGAACCGAGACGCTTTGCGGGGCACGAAACGAGACCCTTTCCCACAACCCAAATCCCCCCACCCCTTTGTTCCCCCCCCCCCCCCCCCCTCGGGAGGGCCGAACTGAGGCGCCCGTGGGGACCCCGCAATTCCCTTCCCCCCTCGGAGGGCCGGACTGAGGCGTCGAGGGCCCCACTCTTTCCTTCGCATAGCGGCCACATCTTCGGACCGCTGGTCGAGCGACCCGGGGGATGCCCCGCGCGCCTGACCCAGGCGCGAAAACGAATCTGCGAGGCGTGGCCGCTCATGCGGCCCGATGGGGAGGAGCGGGGCAGACTACGGGGATCGGCTTCTTACACAGCCCTTCCCTGCAGCGAGCCCCCCTCCAACCCACCCGCGCTAGGTCTCGGGTTTGACGCATGGGGTCACTCCCGCGAAACCCGTGAACTAGCCGGGGCAGTCGGAGAAGGGGCAACTCCGTGCACTGACGGTCGGCCGTCAGAAAACACGCCTCCGTGGCTCGGGTTACACCAATCCTCGCGTCACACACACACTCACATCCTCGCTACCCAACGCGGCCAAAGGATATCCACCTCGAGAACCTCGAGAGAACAGTGAACAGAACTCTATGCACTGGCTACGGATCCCAAATCCACCAGTGTGGGATTCCGCGCAATCGCTTGACTCTGAAAAGCTCGCATGTACCTCCTGCAAGCGCTGTGGTCGCCGCAGACTGGCTCCGACTTGACGGCGGCAATGGAGACGTGATGCCTCCATGCGCCCGTCAAGTCGAAATCGACATGCGAGTCGATCTTTGGCTCGCCAGAGGTACATGCGGCGTTTCGCGACAAAACAGCGCTGCGACCGCGAAGTGGCGGTGGACATGCTCCCACGGTGCCGACGCGGCGCCGGAGTGGCCGGCGCTGCTCGCCGCGACCACGACGGCTACTCTGATACTCCGGGCCGACCGTCCTACCCGACGGTGGCACTCTTCCACGTCTCGCTCACGCTGAGAAAAACTATGAAACGGCGTGCAGCAGAGTCACCGACGAGTCGGTCCGCGTGACTCCTCGTGTCCTGTACCGTTCTCACACATCCATAAACTCACTTTGACCTCACTGAAGCGATGCCTCAATCCTGAATCCTCAGATTTTAGATTAGGACGCTGCGGACCCTCTACCAAGGCGGCGTGCGTATTGAATACAAGGAAGTAATATTATCGAGCCTCTTTCAACCCCCCCTTAGACTATGGCGCATGGGTGTGAGGTCGGGCTCTGGCACAAAGCGTAGACCCCGCCCGCCGGAGCTCACCTCGGGAGTCACGCGCTCCGCATCGATACACGTTTTGGGGTGTTGTTAGTTGTACACCAGTCGGCTTCAGTAGGCAAAGACCTTCTGAAAGATCTTGTTCCGGTCGGCCCCGTGCTCCTTGAGCACCGTTACAGGTGTGCTAGTTTTCTTGCCGTACTGCTTGAGGTATTTAGTCGCCGTGTTCATGGCCGCGGCGCGCTCCTTTTGCGTGGCGCCCGCACCGACCCAGACGAGCAGGCCCTCTCCTCCGGCGTCGCACACGTACACGTCATCGGAGTGGAGCAGGCCCTTCCCCAGGCTGCCGCGTCCAACCTCGCTCATCGTGAGCTCGCCGCTCGAGTCTGAGAGCTGGAAGAGGACGGCCTCGCCGCCTTCGGGCGGTTTTGGCAGCGTCTCGCCCGCCTCCTCCTTGCTGGCGATCTGCCTCGGTTCCCCGCCCAGCTTGCTCCAGAAGTACTCGTCCGCCTCCCTCGAGATGGACGACGCGCCATTGCGCTCAGACGCGAGTTCGTAGGCAGCCTGGTCGGCCGCGAGCTTCTCAAACGGCGAGCAGTCAGCGCCCTCCCACGCGTAGATGGTCGCACCCGTGTCAAGGATAAAAACGTCGCCATGGTTGAGAGACGTCGCCCGGCAGGGCACCTGGATGATGGCCGTGTTCTTCTTGACACGCTTAATTTGCAGCAGGCGGCTGCTGAAGGCACCGGGCTCGACTTTGTTGAAGCCCGAGTCGACGCCGCCCTCGAGGTATGAGACGGTCTTGAAGAGCGAGCGAAAGGCGTTGCTCTCGTGAAGCATTACCTGAGCAACCATGCTACACTCATCACGTTTCCAACACCGCGTGTCGCTCTCAAGGGACAGTCACACCTCGCGGTGCTGGATCGGAGCGCCATCGAGCAAGTCGTCGAGCTCGACCGTCTTATAGGCGGCGGTGCCTTGCTCGTCCGCCGTCGACTCCTGGCCGGGGTTGGCCGTGGTGGTCTGGTAAATGTATACCGCCTGCTACCTGTGAGAATGTGTGCCCGCGTAGTGTGTCTCAAAGTGTCTCGAAGGAGGCACACGACGATGGCGCCGATTGACGGCCTGCCTACTACGTGCGTACTTGCCCCAGCCAGAAGTACAAGTCGTAGAGGAGCTTGGTCGAGCCGTCCTCTTTGTGGGTATGGAGGACAATGTACGAGTCGCCCTTGTAGAACTTGCCGTGCTCCTCCTTTGGCCACGGCTTGATTTCGAACTGCTCAACTCGCCACACCTCGACGCCTGGCGCCCTACCGCAGCCCTTCCAGGCCGCCTCCTTCTGCGCGGCCGACTTGCGAAGACCCTTGTCCTCCTCGCTCCCGATGCCTGCCACGTTGGTATCGCTGATGTCTAAATCTGCGGGAGCGCTCGCCAACGCCCTCCCGCCCTCTGCCAACCTTGCTCCCGCCTCGGCAATGGTCTCTTTGAGGTCTAGATCAGATGCAGGTGCAAACTCTCGCTCATGATCAGCCGGTTGATCACCGTAGTCGTCTTCAACCGGCTTCGTGGCGCTGGACGTCCCATATTTGGGCTGTGGCACGCTCTCTTCACCCTCGTCACTGGAGGCGCCCCACCCGAGCTGTGGCACGCTCTCTGCCTCACCACCAACGCCTTCTAACAACGTGGTTGCCTCCACCGACACCGCCCGATCGACTGGAGCGGGCAGATCATCGCCCCCTCCCACATTGAAGCTCGATGGGACTGAGGTTGCCCGAGACGTGCGCCTCACGCGCAGCAGCTTTGATAGGCGGAGCTTCATCGCGCGTTCGGACGTCCCCGGATTTTAGGCTGGGAGACGTGTGGAGGTGGTCCGGCTGTGTTGCCCTTGAGCTAGTCCTTCCCCGGTCGCCTAGCCTCTGCGCTGTCTGGCGAACGCCTGTATGCCATGCGCGCGGACCACGCTTGCGTGGATACGTGGCTGGCAGGCTGGCCCGTGTGCGGGGTAACCCGCGCACGGGGAAGCTTCACGGGTTCGAGTCGTCAATCATTAAGCAGCGGAGGTGTGCCGAGGGGGACCGGGAGGCGGTAAGTCGTCGTCGCCCGGCGCTGCTTGCAGGTCCATGGCGATGGCGCTAAGAGGTGCCCGGTGCCGAGCGCAGGCCGGAGCGCGGAGCCCACAGGTCGGACCTTAAGACAGCGTTGTAGATCCCTGGGCGAGGGTGGTGGAGGGGGCGGTCCGTCGGCGCCAAACCACCTCCCACCGAGGTGGGCAGGTTCCACGCGTTCCCGGACCGCCCCGTTGGAGGTAGACCGCTCGTCTAGCCAATCAGCCTTAAGCGAGCGGCCTGGCCGTTGGAATGGCCGAGTAGGGGAGGACGACTGTCTCTGACGGCGAACCTCAGTTACGAGCCGCCCTCCCCCCGATGCGGACATGCGGGGTTCGGGAAGGTCTATGACCTACCTAGTTAGCCGACATGCCAGGCCGTTCGGAGTCCCCCCTTGTAGACGTGTGCCGCTGGGATCATTCCAGTAAAAACTTGTCTACACACACGAGGCGGTGGGGCAAGGGGTCTCCTCGTCTCCACCCCTAAGCAACGACAGGAGCCCGTGTCGCGTGTGGAGCGGTCACAACACTAAGAACAAATCTCACAAATCTTCTCAACACCGGGCAGCGTGAACAGGGCGATGATGAGGATCAGGAAGCCGCAGACCTGGAGGGCGTACGACCACGAGCGGCCGCACTCCAAGTCTGCGGGGTCGTCCACGAGTGTCACGCAGGCGATCAACTCCCACAGCGCGAACGGCACGACCGAGAGCACCGCCGCCGCGGCGACGAGGGCGGCGGTGAGGCAGGGCTTGGGCCGCCTGGAGCGGGAGCCGTGGCAGGCGAGCACAAAGGCGACGAACACAAGCAGAACCGTCAAGATCGATGTCGCCTCCGCGCCCGCGATCCAGGGCTTGAGCGTGGCCGAGTTGCCGACCGCGCCGCCGGAGCACTTGTCGTCACCGCCGCAGGTGTCGCCTTCGGCGCAGTCGTCGTCGTCGTCGCAGGAGCGCGCCTCCCATGCGATGCTGCGGGCGTAGCCGCAGAGAATGTTGTCAAGGCCTTCCTGGATGCGTGGCGACGAGACGTACTCGCAGTGGTAGGAGACCACGTCCGAGCAAGACCATTCTTCGCCACCACGAAGCGTGATGAACGCGTTGACCGCGTCGCAGCTGTCTTCGTTCAGATATCCGCCGACGCCCCAGATGCCATAGCCAACCGACCCACCGTAATCGCTCCCGTCCACTTCATATATGAAGGTTGGCGTCCCGGCAGAGAATGCCGGCACAGCACACGCAACCACGACAAAGATGCCGCTGATGGCGAGAAGGACGGTGGCGACGCACATGCGGAAGGCAACATGCTTGTTGATAGACTCGCTGCGCGTCTGCACATCCATGGGTGAAGTGGGGGATTCGAGCGTCTCGCAAGGGGCCGACAAACAGGGCAGAAGCGAGAAGGCAAGCGGCCCTGACAGACACGTCCCGTGCACGTGCACGTGCATGTGCATATGCATGTGCATGCACGTGTGGCGTGCACATGCACATGTGCGTGTGCGTGTGCGTGTGCATGTCCCTGTTCACAGTTGAACTAATTCTCACCGCTGTACACTGTTATACTAGAGCTGAGAGAGAGATTTTTAGCAATACCAAACAACTCTAACACTCACACGTCATTTGGGGCCTGGAGCCCTGTTCACGCGCGCGCGAGACGTGCAGACAGGGTTGCCAGGTGAGAGCGAATGGCGCGGTTCACGCCTCGCACAACAGAGAGAGAGATGCGCTCTGCATGATGGGACATAAAAGAAAGCGAGTACTTGGGCGAGTAGGCCGTGCGGTCGACGCTGCCGCGCGCGGCTTTGCGCGCGAGGCGGCGCAGCTTGAGAACGGCGGTGGGCGAGAAGCCGCCGCCGAACGTCTCGTGGAGCAGCTGTTTGTTTGTTTGCTAGAGCTGTCGGTGTACGGTGAGAGAGAGAGAGTGTTTGTTTTTCGGTGAGTGGTTTTGCCTCGCCTCTCCGAGAACACGCTGCTGTGGTCCGGGATTGCTGGCCGGAATGGGATTGCGTGCATGGCATCTCGCCACACTAGTGCAAACAAAGCACAAAACTCTCTCTCACACTAGTGTAACACACACACTGCCGGTCAGCTGGCCTGGGCAGCTTCTGCGTTATGGCATATTCCATAACCATATAAGATATATGGGTTCCCTGGCCGAGCGCTGGGCCCGCCGCCCGCTCCCCGCTGGCCCCGCCGGCGCCCGCGGAGGTTATCATATCGTTATATCTCCCATACTCCGAACAGCTGGGCTTGGCCGGCATAGTTGGTTTAAAAGACCCCCGGAGGGTGTTCCTGCCCGGGAAAACATTATCCCGCGGTCCCGGCAGCCCCGCGAAAGACTCACAAGGCCAACACGGTTCTCCGTGGCTCGCTTAAGGCCAGGAAAACCTCCCCCCCCCCCCCCCCCCCCCTTCTCCTTCCCGCCACACACGTCTCGAGTGGCGCCCACCGCGCCTCTCTGATGTCTCACTGCACTCGCTGTTGTCTCACTGCAGTCTCACTCTAGTCTCACAGCTGCCACATCCAAGCCACACCCACGTCACACGTGGCCTCACACCATCTCTGCTTGCTGACACAGTGCGTCGCTCCTCACATCTCTCCCCTGGCTCGCTGGCCTTGGCGTCCCGCTCTCTTGATCAAACTCCTGTCTCACGACTGTCTCCTGCCCCGTCTCACAGCTGCCACACCCATGCCACACCCACGTCACACGTGGCCTCACACCATCTCTGCTTGCTGACACAGTGCGTCGCTCCTCACATCTCTCCCCTGGCTCGCTGGCCTTGGCGTCCCGCTCTCTTGATCAAACTCCTGTCTCACGACTGTCTCCTGCCCCGTCTCACACGTGTCACGCGCGCCACACACGCGCCACAAACGCGCCACACACACGCCACACACACGCCACACACGCGCCACACACGCGCCACACACGCGCCACACACGCGTCACACACAAGCAACACACGCGCCACGTGCATCCCTACGGCCATCTCAGGCGCCGCAAGCGGTGCCCGACAGGGGCGGGTGCCCCCACCCCGAGGGGCGGGGGCGGGGTCGGGGCCCAAAGTGATTCGGCCTATCGCCTCGGCAAGGTCCTCGGTGCGATTCTCCACGGTGTCGTCGAGCGAAAGCGCGGTAGCCGCGGAGGTGATGACGTCGACATCGGTGGAATCGGCTGGGTCAACGTCAATGTCGATAGCTCTTTCACGTCGGATCCCCTTGTTGTCTCCGATGTGTCGCGCCTGCGCGCTCGGCGTGTATGAAATCCATATCACCCCATGCTCCACGACTGGGGCTTTAGGCGGCGAGGGCGGGGCGCCAGGCGGCGGTCTGTTTTCGGGGGAGTCGGGTGGGTCATCGGCGTAGCTAGAGGCCCCATCACCGATGTCGTCGAGTGGGATGGTTGTACCTCCTCCGTTAATAACCACGTCGTCGCCCACGGTGCTGCTCTCCCCGTCGTCTGCGTCTGTTGGGATCGACTCGTCTTGCCACTCCGGTGCGCCGCAATACCTCGCGCCGCTCCTGCCGAGGTCAGCTTGCTTATCGACGTAGTCGTTCCACTTATGACCACTGTGCCCCTTGACGTGTCTCCATGTCACTTCGTGCCTCGACGCTAAATGCCGCCACGCTGCTCGAAGATAGCTCGCTAGTTGTGCGTTCTCCCCCGGCGAGATTCTCCCCGTCGCACACGCCATCGCGTACTCGCTGTCCGTTCGGACCACCCCTCGTGAGCCTGCTGGTCGTGGTGCCGTGTGGAGTAGTGAGCGAAAAAGCTCCGCAAGCGCTGACAGCTCCGCCGTGTTATTGGTGTGTTTCCGCGCCCCCACGAAAGCGGCGTGCACGGGGCTAGTCACGACGGGGCCGTAGCCTTCGGTCACGAGCATGGCATTCACGTCGCATATGCCGTCCCCGCCCATGACTACGGCGTACGCCCATCCTGCCCTGCCTCCGTCTTCCGACCCATCAGTGTACGCCGTCCAGTCGGGTGGTTGCTGCTGCTGTGGGGGCGTGGTGCCGTCCCGTCGACAGGGTCGAAGTATAACTCCTGACGCCTCCACCATCAGCCGCACTTTAACACGGCAAGCACCGCCCCTATCACAAGGCTCGACGCTGAGTAGTGCCATCGTGTTGCTTGTGCAATCATTTGCAGCAACGTCGCGGGCAAGCTGAATCCTCTCTGGAAGCGCGCATTGGCCGTCGTCAGAAAAGAAGCCGGACGCGAGCCAATCCCTTTCCCACTCTGCTACTGGTCCTTCCCCGGGCGAGGGCTGCCATCCGGGTATGCGAAGGCGTATTTCCCTCTCGGTTTGCTGTGCTCTCTTCGCTGTGTAATAAAATTGGCGGACGAGTGCCGCCCTAGCGTCCTTGTCGACTCGGGCGTCCGGCGTCGCGTCGTGTGCAAGGTTCGCGTTGTAGTGCCGCCGCCGCACGATGCCCGCCAGCGTCTCCAGCATCATCACTCGTGTCGGCGTTGCCCCAATGCGCCCCTCTGCCATCTGTCCTCTGCTCGTAGTAAGCCGAAACCCGGTTATGCAGAGTCGGCGGTGTTCGTGTGCGAGTTGTTGCCATTGCGAACGCCGTGTCTCTTCACGCACCGCCTCGTCTAGCGTTGTGACTTCCAGAACCGTGCGGAGGGCGGCCTCATGGACCAAGCCTGTGTAAGGGCATTCGAGGGCTAGGTGCCGAGTGGTCTCGATTACAGTCTCTCCCCGGAGCAGGTAGCATAGGTCGCAGATGCCAGCCCGCGTGGTGTGTGACGAGGTGCATGAGCATGCGTGCGGGAGAAGCGCGAGAGCAATGACATGTTTGGACGCACACACACTCACAATCCCGTGAAGAAAGAAAGACCTGAAACTGATTTCGCGCAGCGAGAATTCTTTTCCTCGCGATGTCTGCCCCGCCTCGCGCCGCCTCGCCCCAGCCTCCGCCGCCGCCGCCCCCTCGCCAGACACTCCGCCGCCCGCCCGCCTCCTCGACCTCCCCACGGACCTCCTCTTGCGCGCCCTCTCTCGCTGCGACCCCGTCGACATCGCTCGCGTCGCGGCCGTCTCGCTGCTCTTCCACGCCTCACTCGCGCTAGAGGGCATCCGCTTGTGGGCTCAAGAGCGCGGCTTCGAGCTGCCGGCGCAGCCAGAGGGCGAGGGCTCCGCCGTGCGGTGGCTGTGTCTCGCTGCGCTGCTGTGCGAGTCCAACCCGCCGGCGAGGTTGGCAGCAGGCCAGTCGCACAGCCTCTTCATCGACGGCGAGGGGCGGCTCTCATCGTGCGGCTCGGCTGCGCATTCGCCAGTGCATGCCATCTCAGGCCTCATCGGCCACGGCCACGGCATGACGCTGCTCAACACGCCGACCCGCCTTCCGTCGACGCTGGGCGGCGAGCGCGCCGTGGGTGTGTCGGCTGGAGGTCTGCACAGCCTCGCCCTCCCCGCCGACGGCGCCGTCTGGAGCTGGGGCTTTGGAGACTTTGGCCGGCTGGGCCACGGCGACGAGCAGGACCATTCGCAACCGAAGAAGATCGAAGCCTTTGCTGGCCGGCGCGTCGTCGCTGTGTCGGCTTCGATCGAGCATAGCCTCGCGCTCACCGCCGACGGCGCCGTCTGGAGCTGGGGTGGTGGAGGCTCTGGCCAGCTGGGCCACGGCGACCAGCAGCGCCAGCTGCTGCCGAAGAAGGTCGAGGCCTTTGCTGGCCAGTATGTCATCGCTGTGTCGGCTGGAGCATTCCACAGCATGGCAATCACCGCCGACGGCGCCGTCTGGAGCTGGGGCGGTGGATACATTGCCATGTTGGGGTATGGCGACCAGCAGCGCCAGCTGCTGCCCAAGAAGGTTGAGGCCCTTGCTGGCCAGCGCGTCGTCGCTGTGTCGGCTGGAGCATGGCACAGCCTCGCCATCACTTCCGACGGTGCCCTTGCGCTTCAGGCTACATGCACAAGGCGTGCGCGGCTTCGTGCGACACGCTGAACTCTGAGGGCGGGCCAGACTCACATAGACCTCGCTCAAAGTCTTGAGACCCACCGAAGCACCGAGCCCGAGCCGCCGCGCGAGGCCGAGCCATCAGAGGCCGAGCCGCAGCCGGAGCGTGTCACATGTCTGTCACCAGTCGCGATCATTCGACTTTTGTTTCTTTAATGTGTTTCAGCTATCAAGTCTCTCGAGAGGCCGGGGTGGTCTCAACGCACGCGACGCTCAACGGAGCGCGTACGAAGTGTTGTGGACTTTGGGTTTGGGGCCGAAAACACATTTGCGAGCCTCCGTGCCCAGTGTTGTCGATTGTTTGGTCGGGAGTCCTCCCTTGAAAAAAGGCCTCTCCGTAAGAGCCACATACACCGAGAGAGATGAAAAAGAGAAGATTCCGGGTCAACGACGGGGGGGCATTCAAGCGCCAGAGCGCCAGGACACGACGGTCGACGGCGTCTTTTTAAGGGTGCGGGGTGGGGGGGGGGGACGAGGAGTCATCGCCACTGCAGAATGTCACCGATGCTAAAACCGACTCCTTGCGGAGTTCCCCCTTGCGGTCATGCCCGAGAGAGGCGAAGCCGGGGGTGGCGAGGGAGGCGGCGGCGACGGGGACGCTTTGCGCGAGCTCTTCAGATCGCTGGCCAGCAGCACAGCCGGTGACAGTCCCAGGGAGCGTCAGAGCCGCGCCGTTCTGCTGCGAAAGATGCTCGAGCGAGGCGTCTCTCCCGACGCCCGGGACCCTGACGACAAAGACCAGCCGACGCTGCTGATCTCAGCCGCCTACTATGTGGACCTGCCATTGGTGAGACTTCTGCTTGAGTCTGGTGCCGACGTGCACTTGACTGACGCCAGCGGCGGCACAGCTCTTATGAGCGCCGCGCGCACACTTTCCCTCAGCGAGAGCTCTCTCAGCGAGAGTGCTGCGGCGGGAGAGGTTGTCGCTAGCCTGCTACGAGTTGGAGCCCGCCTACCAGCCGAGCTGCCGCCTGGCGCCGCCGATCGGGGTTGGGGTGCGCAGTGGACAGCTATGCACAAAAGCGTCTCGGAGGTGGCGTTTGTCGATGGCCCATTCCGCGAAGCCATGGCTCGAGGCCAACCCCGGATTCAGACTCCTCGTGGCGACGTCATCATGAAGGGCCAGAAGGGACACAGCCTGAGGCAGTTTCGAGCAGCCCCAGATGGCGGCCCGGACCTCGACAAACCATGGATGGAGCAGGCTCGGCAGCAGCACGAGCGGCAGGCTCGGCGGGAGGCGGCGGGAGCAGAGAGCCCCGCCAGCCGTCCCAGCGCCTCGAGCAGCGCCCTCGCCGTGATCCTCGCGCTGCTGCTCGTGACGGTCGTCTCTGGCTGGCGCGCGTGGCGGCAGCGGCGAGCACCCAGGAGGCAGAGAGGGAAGCAGCCCGCGGAGAGAGCGTTCCGGGAGCGGGCTAGGAGGCGGGCTGAAGCGAGGGCGACGGCGGCTGAAGCGAGGGCGACGGCGGCGGCGGCGGCAGCGGAATCCGCGGCGGCGGAGCAAGCAGAGGCAGACGGGAGGGAGGGAGAGGGGCAGCAGACTGGCGGTTCGCCCGACTGGGTCACCGTCCAGCATCTGCCGCAGACGTCGACGGCAGAGGGCTGGCAGGCGAGGGAGCCGCTCAGTGATCCGGCATCCGATGGAGCTAGCGAGGCGGGATTGGCGCACGGCGGTCGCTCCACCCCCTCAGCACCGCCTCACCCTGAGATCCTCTCGCTGGCGGCCGCTACCTTCGACACCGGCCGTCGAGACGCGCCCGAGTCCACAATAGGTGGCGAGACTACGTGTATCGTGTGCTTCACTAGGCCGAAGACGCACGCCGCTCTGCCGTGTGGCCACCAGTGTGTCTGCGGCCCCTGCTCCGCTCGGCTGCGAGCGTGCCCGTATTGCCGAACGCCAGCCGAGCGCTGGTGGCACGTGCGCGTGGTGTGATCGCCCATTCGGTCGCTCGGTCGCCTGGCGGCACATTCGGAAGTGCACCTGCAAACAGGGATTTCGGCTTTGCGCGGCGTCTCCCGCCCTCTAGCCCCTTCTTGGCTTTGGGACTCCTATTACCCGTAAGAAAAGAACGCGCCCCAGGATTTCTTTTGCCAGGTGAGAGCGAGTGGCGCGGTCACGCCTCGCCGACAACAGAGAGAAATGCGCGCTTCAAGGTGCAAGCGGGGGCTGCGAGCGACCGAAGAGAAACTAGGAATTCCTACGGCAGGGACGCCCACTAGAGCAGTCAGGCCCGGACTGAACACCAGCGCGGCATGGGTGGACGCGGGACCAGAGAAAGAATGGACACCAGCTCACGGGAGGCGGTTCTCCTCCGACGAGGACGGGGACGGTCCCTTCGAGGCCGCGGCCGAAGGCGTCATCAAGTTCGACTCGGACGAGCGGTGCATGGCGCAGATCACGTGGCCGACGGCGGCGGCGACGCGCCACAACAGTCAACACGTGCTCCACGCCTCTTCCTCCACGGCTGGCGGCCGCTCTCGGACGGTACAGGTTGGTCACCGCTTGGTTCTACCCTCGCGACTGGTACACCTTGTACTGGGATGGCAGCTCGGCCGACAAGGTCGCAAGGCGCGCTGTCTTCCCGACGCTCGAGCACGACAACTACGACCCCGGCCCCCTCGCAGAGCGCATCAGGCGCGACAAGCGCGAGCGGTCTGACCGCTCCTCCGACGACTCCTCCTCCTCCGACCAAGACTCATGCGGCTCCGGCTCTACTAGCGAGGCGAATGACATATTCGACAACCCTCGACGACCATCTCGGCTACGGTTCCGACTCCGGCTTCGGCTGGTAGTCGACAAGCTGCCGAGCCCTTATCACTGTGTGTGCCACATTTCTTGTTGGCTCCTAAAAATCTCTCTCTCTCTCTCTTAGACGCTTTATGGGGACCCGGCTCACCGCGCTGAAGAAGAAAACGCCACCCAACCACCCAAGACAGCTTGGAGAGCTCCCGGTGACGCTACATTTCGTAACGATCGTCGCTATTGGCCATCTGCCTCCTGCAGCCTCTGTTGGGGCGGAATGCGCGGGGTTTTCGGCGCGATGCCTCCGGCTAGTACACGGTACTGCTCTGCCGCAAACTCTCCTGCGTTCGCGTGACGTGTGGGGCGCACGCACTGCGCTCGAAAGTCGCGATTTGGCAATAGGCGCTCGAGCCGGCGCGCAGTGGAGGGGGCGCCGCGCAGGGGGATCGGGGGGGTGCGAGAGGGGGCGTGGGTCGGGCGCGCACCGGCCGGCTCCGGGAGCGGCCGTCACGTCGAAGAGGGGACCTGGTGCTGCTCGAATGACGACGCATGCCGCTCTGCTGCGCCGCCGATAGCCCCTCTTCCGAGCCGGCGCGTGGCGGCGAGCCGCGGCCAGTATCGCTCGTGCGGTGGAGGCGGCAGCTTGCATCGGCCGGCAGCGGGTGCGGCCATCACGTCGATGAGGGGGGGTTGTCGGCGACTCGTGTGGCTCGAGGCCTACGCTGCGCCGCCCAAGCCCTACTGCCGATCCAGCGCCTGGCGTTTGGGGCGAGCCGCGGTCGTCGTCGCTGATGGTATATGGCGGCGGCGGCGGCGGCTCGCCCTTCCCTCCGGCCGCAATTCCGATCCCGCCGCGGCTATCCGTGCTTGCTGTGCCCCTGCGTGGTGTGTTTCAAGTTCTTACAACCCAAGGTGATAGAGGGCAAAAAGATCGATTGCGCTCTTGCCGATCCGCACCTGCCTAGGCTCTTGGGTGGCGCGCCCCAGCTCTTGCCTCTTCACAACGAACCTGGTTCCGCAGGCGTGGGCCTCCCCGGGCTGCCCCACACCATTCCTCCAAAAAAGCGCGCCGCAGCCGGTCGCGGCGGCGGCCGCGGCCGCGGCCGCGGCGACGGCGGCGACGGCGGCGACGGCGGCGGCGGCGGCGGCAAGCGCTCCAAGCCGTCCAAGCCCTCGAGCCGCGTGGACGAGCTCGCTGAGCGGTGGGCGGTGGGCAGTGACGGCGACGGCACCTTCGACGAGGCGCTCGTCGTGGACGTGTACGGCCGCTTCCTGGCGGGCGGGCGCAGCGGCCGCGGCCGCTCGGCCGACCTCTCCCGGCTCGAGCTGTCTGGCTACCTCGAGCGCTACCTCTGGCCGCACTTTGATGGCGAGAGCGCGAGCTGGGAGCACGTCATGTCCATCGTGGTGATGCTGAACGCCAAGTTCGGCGAGGGCGTCGATGGGTGGGCCGTGCTGCGCGCCGAGCGCGCCCGCTTCGACGCCTTCTTCGGCCGCGCGCTCGGGTTGCCGAGCGAGCGCGCCGAGATGCCGTGGCTGGAGCGCGCCGAGTGGGTCCGCTTCCTCGTGCGCGCCTTTGGCTCGCTCGAGGAGGAGATGGTGCGGGTGCAGGCGCTCAAGCTGGCGTCGCTGCCGATGTGGCTCACGCTCTCCGAGCGCGACGCCGCCTCCCGCCTCAAGGCCCAGCCCGCGCTCTCCCGCCCCTGGAAGTTTGTCAAGAAGCGGCGCACCAAGGAGGCGGCGTTGCCCTCTGGCCCGCCACTCTCGTCGCAGCGCGAGGAGAGCT
>NW_005201213.1:74315-99442 GCF_000372725.1 Emiliania huxleyi CCMP1516 | reverse complement strand
CTTGTCGTAGACGCCGCCGACGCCGTCCTCGGTGGCGGCGCCGCGCGCCCGCTCGTCGGCGAGGGCGAGCGCCTCCACCGTCTGCCGCAGCAGCGACGGCAGGAAGCTCTCCTCGCGCTGCGACGAGAGTGGCGGGCCAGAGGGCAACGCCGCCTCCTTGGTGCGCCGCTTCTTGACAAACTTCCAGGGGCGGGAGAGCGCGGGCTGGGCCTTGAGGCGGGAGGCGGCGTCGCGCTCGGAGAGCGTGAGCCACATCGGCAGCGACGCCAGCTTGAGCGCCTGCACCCGCACCATCTCCTCCTCGAGCGAGCCAAAGGCGCGCACGAGGAAGCGGACCCACTCGGCGCGCTCCAGCCACGGCATCTCGGCGCGCTCGCTCGGCAACCCGAGCGCGCGGCCGAAGAAGGCGTCGAAGCGGGCGCGCTCGGCGCGCAGCACGGCCCACCCATCGACGCCCTCGCCGAACTTGGCGTTCAGCATCACCACGATGGACATGACGTGCTCCCAACTCGCGCTCTCGCCATCAAAGTGCGGCCAGAGGTAGCGCTCGAGGTAGCCAGACAGCTCGAGCCGGGAGAGGTCGGCCGAGCGGCCGCGGCCGCTGCGCCCGCCCGCCAGGAAGCGGCCGTACACGTCCACGACGAGCGCCTCGTCGAAGGTGCCGTCGCCGTCACTGCCCACCGCCCACCGCTCAGCGAGCTCGTCCACGCGGCTCGAGGGCTTGGACGGCTTGGAGCGCTTGCCGCCGCCGCCGCCGCCGTCGCCGCCGTCGCCGCCGTCGCCGCCGTCGCCGCGGCCGCGGCCGCGGCCGCCGCCGCGACCGGCTGCGGCGCGCTTTTTTGGAGGAATGGTGTGGGGCAGCCCGGGTGGCACGCCTGCAGGAACCGCCTGCAGCACGGTGCGTTTTCTTCTTCAGCGCGGTGAGCCGGGTCCCCATAAAGCGTCTAAGAGAGAGAGAGAGATTTTTAGGAGCCAACAAGAAATGTGGCACACACAGTGATAAGGGCTCGGCAGCTTGTCGACTACCAGCCGAAGCCGGAGTCGGAACCGTAGCCGAGATGGTCGTTCGTCGAGGGTGTCGAATATGTCATTCGCCTCGCTAGTAGAGCCGGAGCCGCATGAGTCTTGGTCGGAGGAGGAGGAGTCGTCGGAGGAGCGGTCAGACCGCTCGCGCTTGTCGCGCCTGATGCGCTCTGCGAGGGGGCCGGGGTCGTAGTCGTCGTGCTCGAGCGTCGGGAAGACAGCGCGCCTTGCGACCTTGTCGGCCGAGCTGCCATCCCAGTACAAGGTGTACCAGTCGCGAGGGTAGAACCAAGCGGTGACCAACCTGTACCGTCCGAGAGCGGCCGCCAGCCGTGGAGGAAGAGGCGTGGAGCACGTGTTGACTGTTGTGGCGTCGCCGCCGCCGTCGGCCACGTGATCTGCGCCATGCACCGCTCGTCCGAGTCGAACTTGATGACGCCTTCGGCCGCGGCCTCGAAGGGACCGTCCCCGTCCTCGTCGGAGGAGAACCGCCTCCCGTGAGCTGGTGTCCATTCTTTCTCTGGTCCCGCGTCCACCCATGCCGCGCTGGTGTCCAGTCCGGGCCTGACTGCTCTAGTGGGCGTCCCTGCCGTAGGAATTCCTAGTTTCTCTTCGGTCGCTCGCAGCCCCCGCTTGCACCTTGAAGCGCGCATTTCTCTCTGTTGTCGGCGAGGCGTGACCGCGCCACTCGCTCTCACCTGGCAAAAGAAATCCTGGGGCGCGTTCTTTTCTCTTACCGACCACACCCACAAAGAACCCTGCACAAAGATCGCAAGGGCGGGGGCCTGTTCCTTTTTACCCATCTCACAGTAGAGAGGTGTCCGTTTTTATTTATTTATTTATTTTTCTCTTACGGGTAATAGGAGTCCCAAAGCCAAGAAGGGGCTAGAGGGCGGGAGACGCCGCGCAAAGCCGAAATCCCTGTTTGCAGGTGCACTTCCGGATGTGCCGCCAGGCGACCGAGCGACCGAATGGGCGATCACACCACGCGCACGTGCCACCAGCGCTCGGCTGGCGTTCGGCAATACGGGCACGCTCGCAGCCGAGCGGAGCAGGGGCCGCAGACACACTGGTGGCCACACGGCAGAGCGGCGTGCGTCTTCGGCCTAGTGAAGCACACGATACACGTAGTCTCGCCACCTATTGTGGACTCGGGCGCGTCTCGACGGCCGGTGTCGAAGGTAGCGGCCGCCAGCGAGAGGATCTCAGGGTGAGGCGGTGCTGAGGGGGTGGAGCGACCGCCGTGCGCCAATCCCGCCTCGCTAGCTCCATCGGATGCCGGATCACTGAGCGGCTCCCTCGCCTGCCAGCCCTCTGCCGTCGACGTCTGCGGCAGATGCTGGACGGTGACCCAGTCGGGCGAACCGCCAGTCTGCTGCCCCTCTCCCTCCCTCCCGTCTGCCTCTGCTTGCTCCGCCGCCGCGGATTCCGCTGCCGCCGCCGCCGCCGTCGCCCTCGCTTCAGCCGCCGTCGCCCTCGCTTCAGCCCGCCTCCTAGCCCGCTCCCGGAACGCTCTCTCCGCGGGCTGCTTCCCTCTCTGCCTCCTGGGTGCTCGCCGCTGCCGCCACGCGCGCCAGCCAGAGACGACCGTCACGAGCAGCAGCGCGAGGATCACGGCGAGGGCGCTGCTCGAGGCGCTGGGACGGCTGGCGGGGCTCTCTGCTCCCGCCGCCTCCCGCCGAGCCTGCCGCTCGTGCTGCTGCAGGAACTCCACCACCCGCTCTTGTGCTGTCCCACCCAAGATGTGCTCCATCCATGGTTTGTCGAGGTCCGGGCCGCCATCTGGGGCTGCTCGAAACTGCCTCAGGCTGTGTCCCTTCTGGCCCTTCATGATGACGTCGCCACGAGGAGTCTGAATCCGGGGTTGGCCTCGAGCCACGGCATCGCGGAATGGGCCATCGACAAACGCCACCTCCGAGACGCTTTTGTGCATAGCTGTCCACTGCGCACCCCAACCCCGATCGGCGGCGCCAGGCGGCAGCTCGGCTGGTAGGCGGGCTCCAACTCGTAGCAGGCTAGCGACAACCTCTCCCGCCGCAGCACTCTCGCTGAGAGAGCTCTCGCTGAGAGAGCTCTCGCTGAGGGAAAGTGTGAGCGCGGCGCTCATGAGAGCTGTGCCGCCGCTGGCGTCAGTCAAGTGCACGTCGGCACCAGACTCAAGCAGAAGTCTCACCAATGGCAGGTCCACATAGTAGGCGGCTGAGATCAGCAGCGTCGGCTGGTCTTTGTCGTCAGGGTCCCGGGCGTCGGGAGAGACGCCTCGCTCGAGCATCTTTCGCAGCAGAACGGCGCGGCTCTGACGCTCCCTGGGACTGTCACCGGCTGTGCTGCTGGCCAGCGATCTGAAGAGCTCGCGCAAAGCGTCCCCGTCGCCGCCGCCTCCCTCGCCACCCCCGGCTTCGCCTCTCTCGGGCATGACCGCAAGGAGTCGGAGTTAGCACATCCTGCAGTTGCGATGACTCCTCGTCCCCCCCCCGAGTTCATTTTGTATATCCCCCCCCCCCACCCGCGCGCGGAATCTTCTCTTTTTCAGGTGTATGTGGCTCTTACGGAGAGGCCTTTTTTCAAGGGAGGACTCCCGACCAAACAATCGACAACACTGGCCACGGAGGCTCGCAAATTTGTTTTCGGCCCCAAACCCAAAGTCCACAACACTTCGTACGCGCTCCGTTGAGCGTCGCGTGCGTTGAGACCACCCCGGCCTCTCGAGAGACTTGATAGTTGAAACACATTAAAGAAACAAAAGTCGCATGATCGCGACTGGTGACAGACATGTGACACGCTCCGGCTGCGGCTCGGCCTCTGATGGCTTCGCCTCGCGCGGCGGCTCGGGCTCGGTGCTTCGGTGGGTCTCAAGAGTTTGAGCGAGGTCTATGTGAGTCTGGCCCGCCCTCAGAGTTCAGCGTGTCGCACGAAGCCGCGCACGCCTTGTGCATGTAGCCTGAAGCGCAAGGGCACCGTCGGAAGTGATGACGAGGCTGTGCCATGCTCCAGCCGACACAGCGACGACGCGCTGGCCAGCAAGGGCCTCAACCTTCTTGGGCAGCAGCTGGCGCTGCTGGTCGCCATAGCCCAACATGGCAATGTATCCACCGCCCCAGCTCCAGACGGCGCCGTCGGCGGTGATTGCCATGCTGTGAAATGCTCCAGCCGACACAGCGATGACATACTGGCCAGCAAAGGCCTCGACCTTCTTCGGCAGCAGCTGGCGCTGCTGGTCGCCGTGGCCCAGCTGGCCAGAGCCTCCACCACCCCAGCTCCAGACGGCGCCGTCGGCGGTGAGCGCGAGGCTATGCTCGATCGAAGCCGACACAGCGACGACGCGCCGGCCAGCAAAGGCTTCGATCTTCTTCGGTTGCGAATGGTCCTGCTCGCCGTGGCCCAGCCGGCCAAAGTCTCCAAAGCCCCAGCTCCGAAAAGAGAACACAAGCATCGGCACCGCCAGACACTCTCCGCCACCGCGCAAATCTCTCAGTGCAGCACACGACTTCAGTGCACTACTGCCGGCATGCCGTCTCCCAGCAACGCCAGCTGCAGCCGGAACCTTGTGTCGAGGCCCCGCTGAGGGTGGGTTCGGTGCGGATGTGTCGATTGCTAATCGTTTCCGCCACGTGCTAATCGATGTAGGGGAGCATTGGGCCTGACCACGTATCTGCCAGCCGGTGCAGGTTGCGTACGAACTCGGCCGTCACAACCGTCGCCACGCAAGTCGTGGACGGGCTTTTCGCCATCGGATGGCTCGAAGTTCGACCACAAGTTCTCGGGGGCCAAAAGAGCACTGCGTGGTGACTCTTCAACTTCATCAAAATCGGCGGCGGAATCCCTGGTCAGTCACGGTCGGAGCTCGGACTTTTCAGCGCTGTAAACTTCTAGGCAGGCGCGCGAATGGTATCCTCGTCGACGTCATTCGGTGTGGGTGTGGCGTGTGCTGGGTTCCTTGTGGGGATCGTGCATGTGCATGTCACGCAGAGCTTTATTACCGCGTCGCTCATTTCGCTGTGCGGGAACCGAAACCGACCCTCCGCAAAAGTCAGAGGAGGAGAAGAGCAGGCATTCTCCCTGACACCCGCTCCCGGCGCAATGCTCCATCGCTCTGCAATTTTGGAGGCTGGAGCACACCGCTTTGCACGCCTCGAGCGCCAACGACGAAGAACAGTGCCCCGTTTGGGCCGCGTCCCGTGCCGCCGGGAACAAAAAACTTCTTGGCAACAAAAAAGGATCCGTAGCCAGTGCATAGAGTTCTGTTCACTGTTCATCCATCCATCCATCCACTACCATTGTGTACCACACACACGCACGTGCGTGTACACGGCGCAAGCAACGAGGTCGCAGCAGTTGCCAGCAACACGAGCTCACTCACGAGCTAGACGCTGGCGGCGTGGGTGACCGCACGCGTCGTCGTAGCCGGAGAGTTTCATTGCTCGCCGTCGGTCACCGCATCCTCCAGCACAAGCAAGAAGAAAACGCTGGTTTGGCGAGATAGAGGTGCGGGGTAGGTGGGAGGTCTAGACTGCTTTTACGTCCGAGAAGAAAAAACGCTGACAGAACACAACTCAGAAACCTACGCGCGCCGGCGGCGCAAATTCGGACCCATGTCGCAAGTGAGTTGTGAGGGGTAGCTCTCGCCGCGGGGCTTCACGCTGTGCGGCTGTGGACGAGCTGTCGGTAGTCGCGCAGCAAAGCGTCGACGCGCTTCAAGCTCGACTTCAAGCGGCGGCTGGCCGCCCGACTCAGGATAAGACCGTGCAGCATGACGCGCGCCTTTGGCGAGAGCCACGCGGCGCCGATCAGGAACACCGTCGCCGCGTAGAGGAGCGAGCCTATCGCTCTCGACGAATGCTGGTCATCGGGAATCATATTGGTTGCACGCGTAGAGGAGAGCGAGCCGGCGAACGAGCCGCCGAGGGGCGGGAAGGCGGCGGCCGCGACATCCGCGCCGCTGCGGCGGAGGCAGTGGAGGGCGTATCCCGACGCGGCGGCGGTCGCGAGCCCGTAGCTCATGTAGGCGATTCGTGCCTAGCACATCAGGTAGCCGCAGGTCGAGGGGAGCGCGGGGGAAGGGGCGGGAGGAGAGGCGGCCACACGTGCGCCACTTTCCCGCGAGTTGGGGCTTAAACGGCGTGCCGGCATGCGGCCGAGATGCTGCCCAGATACAGCGGGGATGACGCCGAGAGCGGGTGCCGAGATGGCGCACCCACTCCCACGTGCCGATGCGGCGCGACACCACCCCCAGCACGAGGACGAGGCGGAAGAGGCAGTCGGCCTGCACGACACCGCGGGCGACGGAGGAGCCCTCCTGTGCGCACGGGCGAGAGATGCGGGTGAGATACGGGCGTGAGGTCTGGGCATGCCAAAGTCTCCGGAGGGGCAAGCCCACAGGGGTGGCACAGGGGTGGCACAAGCAAGAGGTAGCAGAGGCGGACAGAGGTGCGGCGCTATGTTGCTAGATCTACCCCCTTGCACCTGCTCGGTCGGCAAGCCCGCGTCCGGAGTACACAGCTTGGCCAGGGCGAGGCCTGCGAGATCACACCGTCGGGCACGGGGGTGAACGGGGGCCGAACCGGCTGGCGGGAATATGTGTGTGTATGTGTATGGACACACTCTCAGCCTCATATGCATCGGCACCACAGCTGCTCCCTTGGAGGGGCGCGGGGAGAGGCGGGGCGGGGGGAGGACTCGGGGAGGCAGCGGGGGGGGGGGGGGGGGGGGTCACCACTCCAGAGAAGCACGAGCGGGAGGGGCGGCGGGTCCGAGGCGGCCCTCCGAGGCCCGAGCAGGGGCAGCCACACCAGGAGGGAACCAGCGAACACCTGCGGAAAGGGGGCACCGCAGGGGCACCGCTCAAGTGCTGCGGGCTGTGAGCGGCGTCTCTTCCCGCTGCAACGCACCGGGAGGGGCAGCAGCTGCCGCCAGTGCCGCGCGCTGAAGACGGCCGCTATGTCAAACGTGGTTGCGGCAGCCGCTCCCGGTCCGGCAGCGGCGAGCGCGGTGGCAGCGAGGGCGAAGGCGGCGAGGGCGGCGGCGGCAAGGGCGGCGGCGGAGAGGGCGGAGGTTGTGAGGGCGGAAGCGGCAAGGGTGGCGAGGGCGGTGGCGGCGAGGGTGGCGAGGGCGGTGGCGGCGAGAGTGGCGGCAGGAGATGCGCCCTCAGCCTCGCCGCCCGCCCACGACCCGGCGCCGGTGAAGTCGAGAACACCGAGCGAAGTTGCGTGTAACGTGCGGTGGCCGAACACGCCACCGTCGAGCGACCCGTTCTCGGCGAGACCTGCGGCGAGAGAGTGGCGTCTCGGGGCAGACCGACCTGACCGTTCAAGGCTCCCTCTGAGCGCGCACCATACAAGGTCGCGTCGAGCGCGAACTGCACGAGCACCAAAAGCCACGGGAGCCACGGGGCAGCGCGGTGCCGCTGCATGAGGGCGGCGCCCCGGGAGAGCTGTGCCACCGGAGGCAGGGAGCGGGACAACGGGAGCGAGACGTGGTCGAGCAAGCCCTGCGGCTCAACAAGGTAGGTAACAGGCAGGGGCCGCCACGGCATTAAAGTTGCAAGGCGTGCGGATGAGCAAACCTGTCGTTCGGACAGCTTCGAGGGCGGCGCGGCTCCGCTCGTGGCGGTCGAAGCGCCCAGCAAGTCGAGCATCGGCGCTGCCGTTGGCTCTGGGGGCGACGGCGCAGGAGAGGGCAAGCTCCCGGCCGCTGTGCCGCCGCCACCCGCCAGAAGCTCCGCCTCGACGCGATCGAGGAGGCCCTGCAGCTCTGCGACCGGGAGGCCCTGCAACTCGCCGACCAGCGCCTCCCGAAGCCGCTGAAGGAGCGCGAACCGCTCGGCAGCGGTGCCGCCGAAGCGAGCCCGCTGCTCGTCGAGGGGGAGGGAGGCGGCGCCGGCAAGGGAGGCCATCTCCAGCCCGATGAGGTCGCTCACCCGCCTACGCTGTGAAGTGTGTCACTAACCCTCGGCACTCGGCGCTGTACCATCCCGCATTCTGGCTCTCGCGCGCCCGAACGTGAGCATCGCGTTGTCCGTCCTGAGGCTCTCGCCGGCCGTGTGCTGCCTCTTTCCCGGGGTAAGGGTCGAGTTGCTGACGTGCAGCGTGATGCTTCGGCCGTCGAGGGAGAGGTACTCTGGCGGGACGGCGGCCAGGCACCCCGGCGGCCACCCCGAGGGAGAAGGAGAGAGCGAGGAGCCTTCAGGCGCAAGCCGCCATCCCATCGCCAACGCCGACGGAGGCTGGGATGCATCGTTCGTTGGGTGCTCGAAGATCAACAGGGGTGGGCCCTTGCAGCGAGACGTATTGTTGGCCACGCGAAAGCGCGGCCCGCCCTCGAGCCGCTTCGTCCAAAAGGCGTGGCTCCTTGTGTTTGCGGGTGGCGCACTGCCGGCAGCGCACCAGATCCGCACTCGATCGGCGGGGAAGGTGACGCCGCGCTCGAGGCAGCGCGTGCAGAACATGCGCCGGAAGTCGCCGCCCGTCAGGAGCGTTGTACAGTGCAGCGAGTCGCCCATGAGGAGGCCACCCCAGCACGCTTGAGGCGGCGGCGGCAGCGGCGTCGAGGTCGGAGTAAAGGGAGACGAGGAGGCTGTCGTCAAGCAAGAGGTTGATGGCAAGTCGTCACAACCATGGTCGCCGTCGCCGCCGCCGCCGCCACCGCCGCCACCACCGCCCTCACCACCGTGCCCGCCGCCGAGCCCGCCGCCACCGTCGCCGCCGTCGTCGACACCGGTCAGCAACTCGTCGATCCAGAGGGAGAACGATTGAGAGTCGTCGGCCATCATGGAGATCAGTAGCCGTCAAGATCAAAGCCGGCGTCGTCCGTCCCCCTGCGATGAAGTCGGACGAGCCGAAAGAGCGGGGGAGGGAGGAGGTCGTCGGCCGTCACGCCCCAGTCCGTGTTGTACTCCACAAACGTCTTGTAGCTGCTGATGTCCATGAACGAGTCGGTCCCGTTGATGGAGACGCGAGACGGCATAGAGTAGTCGTAATCGACGTCGCCGTTGCCGATCTCTCGCCGCACCGGCTCTGGCGGCGGATGGCGCATGTGGAACTCGGCCTTGCCGATCGCGTTGAGCCGCTTGAAGATGCGCTGCAGCCGGACGAGGGAGTTGAGGTAGTGCGTCCACGCGTTGTGCATGCCCTCGAAGAGCGCGCGGGGCGTGTACTTGTCGTAGCACGGGTTGTAGCTCTGTCCCTCGACCCTCTCCGGCGCCGGGTACTCCTCGCACAGAAGTCGTACCTAGGTACACGGACTCGTTAGCCCGACATCTCGGCCAGCACGGCCACGAGCGCGCCCACCCCAGCCCTTCCGGCACACGAATGGCGAGAGAGAGTAGCCGCACAGATCCGACGCGGCAAGCCACGTCGGCGCTGCTGTCGAATGGCGTGCGAATGCCGCTCGTCGGCTACGGCTGCGCCGGCCGCATCGGCCGCAAGCCGCTGGGCGAGGCGCTCGAGCTCGGCTACGCGCTGTTCGACACCTCGCAGGCGAGCGAGTGGTACCTCGAGGAGGAGCTGGGCGTGGCGCTCGCCATGTCGTCCGTGAACCGCTCCGCTGTGTTCCTGACCTCTAAGCTCCACCCACGGGACCTCGGCGAGCAGAGCACGCTCCGCGCGTTCCCCGCGTCGCTGCGCAACCTGCAGACGTCGACGATCGATGCGTTTCTGCTGCACTACCCGCGCTGCTTTGGCGACCTGTGCGGCGGGCGCGAGCCCGAGGGCACCTGGCGGGAGTCGTGGCGCGCCCTCGAGTCGCTCTATGAGCAGGGCCAGGTGCGTGCGCTCGGCGTGTCCAACTTTTCGCCCGACGAGCTCCAGCAGCTGCTCGGGTTTGCGCGTACGCCGCCGCACATCGTGCAGAGCTGGATGGACCCGCTGCACCAGGAGCGGCCTCTGCGGGAGGTGTGCCGAGCGCACGGCATCCTCTTCCAGGCGTACTCGACGCTCGGCACGCAGTGGGCCGGCCGTGGCGTGCGCGTCAACCCGGTGCTGCGCCACCCGGTGCTGGGCGCGGTGGCGGCCGAGGTGGGAAGGTCGACCGCCCAGGTGGCGCTGCGGTGGGCGCTGCAGCACGGCGTCGCCGTCATCCCTCGCTCCACCAAGCGACGCCACATGGCGGAGGGGCTCGACCTGTTTGCCTTCGACCTGTCGGCCGCGCAGATGGCCTCGATCGACAGCCTCGCTGCCGCTCGGTATTTCTTTTTCTCACTCGTTTTCTTGTTTTAGGCCTCGATCGATAGCCTCGACGGCACCGACCCGAGCGCCGTGCACGCGCCGCCCCCACCGCCGCGGTCGTGTACCGACGACAGCGACGCGTGCGGCGCGTGGGCCGATGCGGGCGAGTGCGACGCTAACCCGGGCGCGTTTCCTCACGCTAGTGACGGTGAGGCCGAGAGAGAGGCCGTTGGCTGAGCGGGTTCCCGTGCGCTTCAGGCTACATGCACAAGGCGTGCGCGGCTTCGTGCGACACGTGTCCCGCGAAGGCTGAACTCTGAGGGCGGGCCAGACTCGCACAGAGACCACGCTCAAACTCTTGACCCACACGAAGTGGACCGAGCCCGAGCGCGGAGCGGCCGGCGCGCGAGGCCGAGCCATCAGAGGCCGAGCCGCAGCCGGCGCGTGTCACCAGTCGCGATCATGCGTCCTTTGTTTATTAATGTATCATACGAGAGAAGTCCATCCAAGTGCGTGCCGGGTCAAACGAAAGATCTGCAATCTACGGGACGGACCTCGGACGCGCCCGCCGTAAGCGGACAGTATGCCGTGGCGTGCTTACTCTGCGAGAGCCTCCGCGATGGCCTCGTCCACGTCGGCCGACCTTGCAGGACCAAGTGGCGGCGAGCCGGTCGAGCCGCCCGTCCCTCCGCCCACAGCGACAGCTGAGGCTGCGCGTTGCAGGGCGCGCTTGCCAGCGCTCGACGGGCGCTTTGTAAGGCCCACTTCATCGGACTGTGGCCCGGGGATGTAAGCGACGTCACCATCGGAGCGCAGGGAAGCCACCGACGGTGAGCTGGCTCGAACTTGCCGCCGCGTTGGTGCGAGGTCTCCGGTAGCGACGTGCTCACGCCACTTGAGAAGAGTGGCCAGCCACGCATCACGTAGCTCTGCCGACCGAAACTCAAGGTCGAGCGTCCGGGTGGGGCTGACGACAGAGAGGAACAGGTTGTCGCGCAAGTCCGCAGCGCTGCGGCCCCTCCCGCCGGCCTTGCCACTCGCCTTGCTTCCCGCCTTCGCACCTCGCCGCGCCACGTCGGTCGTCAGGCCGGGCGTGATTGCGACCACCTCGTCAGCTAGCAGGCACTTCTCGGCGGGCGCCACCGCTGAGGCACCCCACTCCAGCCGCCGGAGCGACAGGTCGCACCGGATGTGCCGCGGGTGCGGCTTGCCCTTCCGGCCATGCTTGACAGCCAAGACACCCGTGAGCAGCATCTCGCGCAGGTGGCGCATCTCCTCCGCTCTGGCGTCGCCGAGCGCACGCGAGAGCGCCGTCTTTTGAGCGTGCAGCGCGGCCGACCACGACGCGTGCGCTTGGGCGGCGCGCGACGCGGCATCCGACGCGACGCCACGCGCCGCCTCCGCCCGTTCGTGCCGCTGCTTCTCGGCCGCAGCACCGAAGAGGGCCGCCCGTTGTAGCCGAGCGCGCAGCTCCTCGGTGGAACGCCGCTGCTCAGCCGCTGCTGCCTCGAGCTCCTGCTTGTAGACGGCAGCGGTGCGCTGCGCCTCGTCGAGCGACGCCCGCGCCTCCGCTTCACGTGCCTCGGCAGAGCTGGCGAGGCTCCTCACCTCTGTTTCGCGCGCCAGCTCGGACTCAGTCAGCCGACCGTCAGCCAAGCCACGCGCAATAGTCAGCGCGTCGAGCTCCTCAAGCAGCCGCGCTCGCTCCTCGCTCGCACCAGCTAGCGACGCCTCCAGCTCGCCCACCCGCGCCTCGCTCGCAGCGTAGGCCGCCTCCGCTGCGTGCGCACGGCTGGCGAGCCCCTCGGCCCGCTCACTCTCCGCCTTGCGGGCCTCCAATAGCGCCGAGAGCGCCTTCGACTTTGCACGAGCATCGGCGAGCGCACGGGTGAGCGACGTCTCGTGCTCCACCAGCGCGGTGCGCAGCGTCGCCTCCTCCGCCAACCGGGCGCGCCGCGACTCCTCGAGGGCGCGCAATACCTCGTCGCATTGCTGGCGAAGCCCCTCGGCCTCGGCCTCCGAGACGCCGAGCCTCGCGAGTGCCTCGTCGTATGACTGTCGAAGGCTCTGCACTTGCTCCAGCCGGGCGGCCGCCTCCTCGGCTGCGCGTCCCTCGGCGTTGGAGAGCTGGCCCTGCAACGACGCAACCGTAGCATGGAGCCCTTCAGCCGCCGCCTCGAGCTCATCGCGGGAGCGGATGAGCTCCGCTGTTTGCTCCTGCGTCTCGGTGCGCTCACCGTCTCGCGCCAGCTCCGCCCTCTGCAACGCGGCGTCCGAGCGATCGCGCTCTTCTTCGAGGCGGCGGCACGCAGCCTTGGAGCTGCTCAGATCCGTCTCAGCGCTCGCACGCAAGGTTGACTGCAGCTCGCACGCCTCTTGCAGCAGGGTGATGCGCGCAGCCGCCTCCTCGCACCCGCCCGCCACCTCGGCATCTGCATCGAGCAGAGCAGCGAGTGCCGCGCGTGTCTCCGCTGACGCCACGGCTGCGGCTGCCTGTGCCCTGCCTGCCTCTGCGTTCGCTTCGCGCAATCGCTGTATGAGCACCTTGCCATCGGCGGCTGCAGCGGCCGCTTGGTGCCGAGCCTCCGTCGCGGCAGCCGCTTCAGCAGCACACGCCATTTCTAGCGCCTTGAGTGCCCCATCGTGCTCTGTTGCCTCGGCAAGCGCCTTGGATGACAGCTCAGCCTGGAGCGACGCCGCCTCGGCAGCAGCGCTCGCCGCACGACCCTCGGCAACCTCAGCACGCTTGGCCGCGGCCTCGGCGCGCTGCCGCTCCGCCGCTGCGGCCGCGCTCTCTGCTGCTAATTTTCGCTCGAGCTCCGCAACCATCGCGTTGTGTGCCGCGTTGCTCTGCTCGGCCGCAGCTGCCGCCGCGGCTCGATCGCGCTCGCGACCGGCAGCGGCCTCGGCTACTTGCCGCGTGAGCTTTCCGAGGGCATCCTCACGCTGTCTCAGTTGGTCCTCCAGCTGCAGCAGCTGGCCTCCAACGCCACCCTCGGCACGCAAGCGCATCGCCGTCGAGAGGTCGTCTGCGAGGGCCGCGGCATCAAGAGTCACCGTCGTGGAGTTGACGGTGGCACTCACCTTGACTTGCATGGCGCGTGCGCCGAAGTCGAGGGCACCTGTAGTCTCCGATGCATCGAGCGATGCCTGGCTCGCGCAGACAATGAGCGACGTGCGGCAGTTGCCGCCGAGCGAGTCAGAGAGCAGATGCGTCAGCTTGGAGTCACGGTACGGCACGTGGCTCGCGGCCTGGCCGAGGGCCTTCATCACGTTGGACAGGCCGAGGAGGGACGTGTTGATGTTGATCGCCTCCTTCATTCGCTTGCCAGTCTTCTCCTCGTCGGCGCCCGATCGCTTTACGCGTTCGGAACCGGCAAGATCAACGAGAGAGAGCTTTCCTGTAAGCTGCGTCGCCTGAACGTCGCCGCCCAAGCGGAGGCTCGCGCTGAGGCCGGAGTTTGATCCGAGGCCCTCGAGTATCCTAGCGCGGCGCGTCACGTACATTTGCAGCACGGCGTGCGATCTCGATGAAGATTTGTTCATTTTGGTTTCGGCATAGATGATGTTGCGACGGCCGGTCTCAAGGAGCTGCAGCAGCTCTTCGGCCGAGTTGCACCGTGTTCGCGTCAGCCCTTCGACCTCAGTCCCGACCCCCTTCGGCTTGATTCGGAGGTTGTTGTTCTTCAGACGCAACAAGTCATCAACCTGCAGCAATTATGGGCAACGACAGATGATAAAGTGGAGCCGGGGAGCGCTTCGCGCACCTTTGCGTGACGCGCCTGCTCGTTATAGATCTGGCAGAAGCTCGCTGACACGCTGTAGACGTGGCGGACGTCGCACTGGATGGCCACGAAGAGCTCGGCCGCCAACCGCGGCACAAGGCCAGCGGAGGCAACCACGGCTGCCATCGAGTTTCCACCACCCCCGCTCTTCGATGCGCGAGCAATAGCACCCCCGCCATTGAGTAGCGTGTACGTCTTCCCTGACCCCTACAGAAGGCAGCGACACTGCGGTGGGCGGCAGCAGGCCCGCTGGCTGGGGCGGCTCGCGGAGCACGCTCACGGTTTGGCCGTATGCGAGGATCGTGCCGTTGTAGCCCTGCAGTACGGACTCAAGGACGGGGACAGCCACCTCGCTGTAGATGGACTCCTGGTCCGCATCCGGCCCGTGCAGGTGCGACCCAGGCAGCTGCTCCCGGTTGCGTCGGAACCCGCCATCGCCCGTCCGTACCAGGACGGTTGATTGGTCGCTCTCATGAAACTCGGCACCGTCCCACGCGAGAGTGCGCCAACCCACAAAGTAGAGCGTTGCGTTGGCGTTCATTGACAGCGTCACTTTTCCTACGCCGTCCATCCCAGCCTTGCCTCCAGAAACCAAGGTGGCGGCATCAGGCGTTGCGCTGATGTTGCCCGAGCGCCACTCAAAGAGGTAGACATTTAGCGACTTGTACCACCAAAAGCCTCGAGTGAAGTTGCAAGAGTTGAGATTACATAGGTACTGCGAGCCAGGAGTGATCTTCTCAGGGGAGAGCTCCTCGACACCATCCATCACAAGCCCGGCCGTGGCAAGAGGGTAGCGAGGGCATGCGTCCAGGCTACCACCCGCTGCGACTAGGGCTGGGCACGTTTGATTCGCCCAAAGCCATGTGGAGCTTACGCTCGTACCAGCCTGCTTTCCGCACCCGCAACAGTTGAGCTCGGGGTTTCCAAACTCGTGCGTGAATAGAGTCCCGCTGGTCCCCGTTGGTGGGATGCCGGCGGCGGCAAGCTCGGAAGTGCACACTTGCTGCCCCGCAAAATGGATCGTTCGTATATAGTCACAATCACATGTTGCCGCCGGACAATAAATCTCAAGAAGTTCCCAACCTGGCGTGTCCTCGCACACTCGGGATACCCCTGGTGCCAGCGGCGGAGTCGAAGGGGAGGGCGGCGGGGCGTCTGCATCGTCGAGGCAGCAAAAGCGCTACGCCATAGAGGCTCACGCATAGGACAAGCCATGGCGGGGGCCGCATCGGGCGCTGAAGGCCTGCGCCGCGGACGGCCCCGCGTTGCCGTCGGGCACAGAGTTCCGTTTTACCCAATCCGTGTCTGCGGGGCCCTTCTCTCGAGGTCTCGAGATACACAGCAGCGGCCAACCCTCAATCAAGTACTTTTCTGTAGTTGGAGGGGGCATGTGCATGTTAGATCTACACAACCCGCTGAACGCCGCCACCTTCACTGTGGCTGTCGTGTCGCTCACGCTCACCATCCGCCACCTGCTCCGGCGCGCACGCGGCGTCTCCTCGCTGCGCGATCTCTCCTCCTTCAAGCAGAGCGAGGTGCTTTCCGAGGGCGAAGGCCATGCCGTCCTGCTCGGTGCCTTCTCGTGGCAGCCGGCCGGAGAGCGGGCGCTGGTAAAGATCTCGGCCGTCGACCGGGCCAGCTCAGACGTCGCTGCGCATCTCGAGACGTCGCTCTCGTCCTACAGCGGCGCTGAGTACGCCTACTACCGCGGCTCGGCCTCCCTGGCCTCGGTGCTGTGGAAGCGGCCCGCTTTTGCACTCGAGGTGATCGCGCCGGCGAGCGAGAAGCAGATTGCACGGTCGCGCCCGCAGCCCGGCGTCTTTGTCACCGAGACGGCGGCGCTGTACCACGCCGCCGTCGCGCCGTACATCGACGCGCTCGACCCAAAGTCGACCTCGTGGATCGACAAGTGCCTCGACCTGAGCAAGGAGGCGGAGCGCGTGCTCTTCAACGACCCGGCCGAGCCGACCGGCTTCCTGCTCAACGTCGACACAAAGTGGAAGTCGCACCCGCCGTGCACCGCCGACCCGCAGCTGCGGGCGTCTTGGCGCGGCCACACCGCCGTCAAGGACCTCTACTGCCTCGCCATCTGCCACCGGCGCGACATCCGCAGCCTGCGCGACCTGACGGGGGGGCCCCTGCGGTTTTTTTGGGGGATTTTGGGCCGGGGGGGGGGCCCCCTTTTGGAGAAGTAGGGGGTGGAACCCCCCCCCCTGGGGGGGTTTGGGCCCTCCCGGCCGGGGTTTTCCCCTTTCCAGGGGGGGCCGGGGGGATCCTCTTTGGGTGGTTCCTCCCCCCTTTGGTTGGCCCTCCAACAAAAACCGCCCCCCCCCCCTGGGGGGAGAATCTTTTGGGGGGAAGGGGCCCCCCCCCCCCCCCCCCCCCGCAGGTGCACTTCACACGGCTGCACAACGACCTCGGCTGCCAGGCGGAGCGCGCGCACCTCCTGCAGGAGGTCATCGACAGCCTCGAGGCGGACGGCGCGTGCTACGCCCAGAAGAAGACGCTCTACTACCAGCTCAAGGCGAACGACCGGCTTCTCGCCCGCCTCCGCGAGGAGGGCAGTCAGGAGGGCGGTGGTGCGGCGGGCGCCGGCGCCGCGAGCTCGGGCAAACAGGCCTCGGCGACACGCACGCGGCGGGCGCGGAGCCCGGCGCGCAGCTGAGGAGTGGCTTTGGCCGTTGCACATGCGCGCCCTCGTGGGCTCCTGCCAGCCGGCTCCCATGACTCAACTCATCTATCTGTGTCGCGTGCACATCTCCCGGCAGGTGGTGGTGGAGAAAACGAGTCGTCATCATTGTGCAAGGACATCCGATCGAGGGATACATGTAGAACGCGAAGGGAGTCTTAGCGTACACGTCCAGTATATGTGAGGGGTCCCGTACCATGCGGAATCGACCCTATCAAGTGCTCAAGACTCAAGTGCTCAAGTGAGGTACACACCTGTATGAAAGTAAAGTACCCGCGGTCAAAAGTCAAATTCACAGAGACGAAGATGGATCCACATTCCGACCATGTCGTTGTGTACCCGAACTGTAACTAGTCGTTGTGTACCCGAACTGCAACTAGTCTCGACACGCTCGGTACGACGCCTGCGACCCGTCTCGGGTCTATATTGAGACTTGAGAGGGGAATGGGGTACGGCTCTTTAAATATTGTCAGACTGTGTGAGGGGTGCGCATGCATCCACCAACCGCAGAGCGTCGTGTTTTGCCTTTGAAAATTGAACAGTTTTTTTGACCATGTTTTTGTATTATACTTGCAGCTGCACGCAGCTCGCAGGCCGCGCCTCGACTTTTGCTGTTTTTCGTTTCACGTTTGTGTGTGTGTACGGGGTTTAGCGGCCACTCCGGTGCGTCGAGCGCTCGTCGCCCCAGCCCTGCATCATCCGCACGGCCCGCTGGCGCAGCCCGTCGTACTTGATTCTCGTGTCGCGCGCCGCGCGCACGTGCGCCGCCTCGTCGAGCTTCGGCGCCGCCGCCGCCGCCTTCTCGTCGCGCAGCCGGGCGCCGAAGGAGCCCGCCTGCTCGCGCAGCAGCTGCGCGCCCATCGACTCGAGGCCGGAGAGGAGCTTGGGCGCGCCGGCGGTGAGCAGCTCCTGCTGCACGAGCGGGTTGTTGACCGTGAGCACGTCGAGCGCGCCCATCGCAGACAGCTTGCCCATGTCGGAGCCGTACTGCGTCAGCTTCATCAGCGGCGCGAGGGCGCCGGCGCCGGCAATCATCTGCTGGCAGACGGGGTTCTCGGCGAGGCAGGAGAGCGCGCCCGTGGCGGCCGCCTGCGCCGCCTCGTCCGTCGAAGAGAGCATCGCGACGAGCGGCGCCACCGCGCCCGACTGGCAGATCTCGAGCGAGTGGAAGTTGTCCGCGTCGGAGGTGGGATCGTCGATCGCGAGCGTGTGGATCGCCTCCGCCGCGAGCGCCTGCCTCCTCGTCTGCTCCGAGCCGAGCATGCTCACCAGCTCCGGCAGTGCGCCTCCCACCACCACTGCCGAACGGAACATGCGCGCCTGTTCGCGGCCCGCCTCGGCCGTCGCAATGGAGAGCTGGCCGAGGCGCGCGACCGCCGCGTCGCGCGCAGAGTCTGAGCCGTGCTGCAGCGACGCCATGATGTCGGTGAGCTGGTCGGACATCTCGGCCGCGAGCCCCATCATGTGCTCGTTCAGCCGCGGGTCGGGCGCCGCCGCCGCGGCGGAGCCAGCTGCAGCGTCAATCTCCACCTGCATCCGGGCGCTCGCCTCGCTGGTCTCCGCGGCGGCGAGCGCGGCGGCGGCGATCAGCGCGAGCACGGCGCAGCGAGAGGGACGCAAGGGACGCATCGCCGGCCCTGGCAGCAGGGCGTAGAGCCGGGCGTAGGGATCCGAGGACAGATCAGGCGCCCGGAGCCTGCTCTCTCTCGAGGTCTCTTGGGAGAGCTCCCTCCGGCTCCTACCCAGACAGGGGTCTGCCGCCACTGGCTGCCCCCTATGCAATAGGTAGGTAGATCCGGTTTTTTTTACCGCCCCAGAGGGCCCCGCAAAGGTGGAGGTACTCGAGTAGGTGTGTATCGCGCGCCTTGCGGGGGGGGCGCGGTGGTGGGGGAGAGAGAGAGAGAGAGAGAGAGAGAGAGAGAGAGAGAGAGAGAGAGAGAGAGAGAGAGAGAGAGAGAGAGATTGTGGTGGTGGTGGGGGGGGTGGGGGGGGGCGGGCGCTTCGCTCGCGCGCGGGAGAGACGCTAGCCGCGAACGGCCATGCTCTGGCGGGCTCAGCGAGCGGCGCCGTACCGCGGTACAAGCCCGGCGCGGCGGGCGCTGGGAGCCTATTCACAGAGGCTCAACGGGTACTTTTCGCTTCGCTTCAACGAGCCTGGCGGTTGGAGCCCGCAATGAGAACTCAGACCGTAGTAAAAAGTTTGGCCAAAAGCCCCACATTGCGCGCGTCTCAGTGGCGACAGACCCCCTCCTGTCACGTTCGCGGCCCACCCGTGCTGCCTACGAAGGCTACACGAGCACTTGGAGGTATAAATAAATAAATAGAGCAGTCATCTCCAGGGAGAGATGGGCGACGCACACGAACACAGAGGGACAGTGCGCACCCCGCCCCGCTCGCAGGGCGTGCATCACACAGGTGGACTGTATGACTCCTCGGGTTTCTGGGACTCAGAGGTGTGCTAGTCGCTATTCTCCGACAATTCCGACATATCTGACGGGCAGTTCGGGCTCGAGCGGTCGCGGTCGCGGCCAGCGCGTGAGGCCTGGCTAGGGTTGCCGGGCGAGAGCTCGACCCACGCGCCGGAGCGCGCGTGGTGCTTGAGCAGCCGGGCGGTCGCCGCAGCCACCTCGAAGGGTAGCTCGTCGAGCCACTCGCTTGGAGGTGCGTGTGCGAGCGCATTTGGTCAATTTCTTTTCGACTCGCGGAAAAAATTCTTTTTTCCCGATACACAATATATATGTCCGCCCTGCCGCGCCGCCGCTCGCGCCGCCTCGCCTCCGCTTCCACCGCCGCTCCCTCGCCAGACACGCCGCCGCCCACCCGCCTCCTCGACCTCCCCACGGAGCTTCTCGTGCGCGCCCTCTCTCGCTGCAACAGCCCCGCCGACATCGCTCGCGTCGCGGCCGTCTCGCTGCTCTTCCACGCCTCGCTTGCGCTGGAGGCCATCCGCTTGTGGGCGCAAGAGCGCGGCTTCGAGCTGCTGGCGCAGCCAGAGGGCGAGAGCTGCGCCGTGCGGTGGCTGTGCTTCGCTGCGTTGCTGTGCGAGTCCAACCCGCCGGCGAGGGCGGCGGCAGGCAAGCGTCACAGCCTCTTCATCGACGGCGAGGGGCGGCTCTCGTCGTGCGGCTCGACGCCGCTTGGCGACTACCGAGGGCTGCTTGGCCACGGCGAGGGCGTGACGCGGCTCAACACGCCCACCCGCCTCCCTTCTCCTCTGGGCGGCGAGCGTGCCGTGAGCGCGTCGGCTGGAGAGAGTCACAGCCTCGCCCTCACCGCCGACGGCGCTGTCTGGAGCTGGGGCTGGGGAGGCCATGGCCAGCTGGGCCACGACAACCAGCAGCTCCGGCTGCTGCCCAAGAAGATCGAGGCCTTCGCTGACCAGCGCGTCGTCGCTGTGTCGGCTGGGTGGATGCACAGCCTCGCCCTCACCGCCGACGGAGCAGTTTGGAGCTTTGGCTTTGGACACGTTGGCCGGTTGGGCCACGGCGACCAGCAGAACCAGCTGCTGCCGAAGAAGGTCGAGGCCTTTGCGGGTCAGCGCGTCGTCGCTGTGTCGGCTGGACAGCACCACAGCCTCGCTCTCACCGCCGACGGCGCCGTCTGGAGCTGGGGCTATGGAGGTGGGCTGGTAAGTCGGTTGGGCCACGGCGACGAGGAGCACCAGTGGCAGCCCAAGAAGATCGAGGCCTTGGCTGGCGAGCGCGTCGTCACTGTGTCGGCTGGAGGCAACCACAGCCTCGCCCTCACAGCCGACGGCGGCGTCTGGAGCTGGGGCGGTGGAGGCAATGGCAAGCTGGGCCACGGCGACGAGCAGAACCAGCTGCTGCCCAAGAAGATCGAGGCCTTAACTAGGCGGCGTATCGTCGCTGTGTCGGCTGGAGGGTACCACAGCCTCGCCCTCGCCACCGACGGTGCCGTCTGGAGCTGGGGTGGTGGAGGCTCAGGCAAGCTGGGCCACGGCGACCGGCAGGACCAGCTGCTGCCGAAGAAGGTCGAAGCCTTGGCTGGCCAGCGCGTCGTGGGTGTGTCCACTGGGGAGGCCCACAGCATCGCCCTCACTGCCGACGGCGCCGTCTTCACGTGGGGCAAGGGCGATGCCGCCCGCCTAGGCCACGGAGAGGACCTGTCCAACCAGCTGCTGCCCAAGAAGGTCGAGGCGTGGCCGCCTAGCACGCCCGCATCCGCTTGACTGCAAACGACTGAACCCAAAGATCCTTGCAAGAAGTGCGCAGCCTGACACGACCGGCGTGTGCGGGTGTGCGTTTGCATGTTCTTGTTTTGCTTTCGGTTCCGTCGCCACTTCACGCCGTCCGCCCATAACAGCATAACTCAGAGCCCAGAACTTCTGACTTTAAACCACGCGCTGGAAACACGAAAAAATAAATCATGCAACGTCTGGTGCCTTGCGTGGCCTAGTAGTGTCCCCCACGTTGCACGTTGGAGCCAGGTGTGTGACTGGCTGGTGTGGGCGCGAGTCCGAGAATAGCTCCGCCGACTAGGTCCAGCCCTGGGTGAGCCAGATCTGACGTTGGACATCGCGTCAGATCCGTGTTTTTCTCGTTGTTTTGTCGCTCGCTCCGCTCGCCACCTCACGCTCCGTAGCCCGGCCATGGCCAGTACCCCGCGTCTCAGTGAGACGCGTGGTACCATCCAACTCCGGTCGACGGGCTCGAATGCGCTCAGCCTCAGGAGGGACAAAACCGCGCGAATTCTGCACGCCTCGCTGCACCGCTGGCTTGACTGAATCAGGCAGCAGCAGGCTGCTGCTGTTGCCACAGCAGCAGTCTGCTGCGGCCCCAATACGCAGGTTAATGACCAGCATTACTGCCGGGGGCATTCGAGCCGCCACAGCCGGTGTGCGGCTGTGCACTGCCACCTGCCCGCGGCTACGCACAATGTGCGCTCGCATTGGATGAGCCCTGCTGATGGACCTGCGTCGCCTAGCTGCACGAGAGCAATGCCGCAGGCGGCGGCCGTGGCATACACTGCGAGCACACTCCGGTGCAGCTGCGAGGTGCAGCAAGAGCACGTCGTTCCTGCCTCTGATGCCACTCTCGCGGCTTGTAGCGCGTCACTCGCGCATGCTCTCCAGGAGCTATGGCGGGCGCGTGTGTGGGGCTGTAGCCTGTGTTTGGCCGGTTCTGACCCGTTTACTATCAGTACCATGCCTGGGCCACAATAATCGCACACGGGGAGCGGCTCAGGGACCCAGTAAGCCGCGGAATCGCCAATTCTCTGGTAGGACGGGAACGAGATGATAGTAGGGAGTAGAAGAAAGCAAAGAGGAGCCCTGCGCACGCACGACTCCGCAGGAGAAACCCCTCCCGCCCGTGCTTGCGCAGCGCAGCCTCCTTCACAGAAAACTGCGGCCGCCAGCGACTGAGCGTCTCGCTGGCGGACGGGGAGAGGAACACAAAGGGACGTCCGGACGTCCATCCACTGGGATGAGAATACTGGAGATCTGAGGTCGAATCTGCCGATTCCACAGCCGCCCACAGGAGCGCCGCCTCAACACGGGGTCTCGGCTCTATCGAGCCATGCTAGCTCCAGCCGCAGCCCCACCCGGCCGCCCGAGGGTGTTCCCGCAGGCAGAGAAGACCAATCCTGGGGGAAGTAACCATGTCACAACCCGGCTCACCCAGGGCTAGACCTAGTCCGCCGTTCATCGAGTCGACTGGTGTGTGTCGTCGTGGTTTCGTATCAGTGCTAGCACGCGCCAGTCCTGCGGGCCGAGTTAAATTCTGTGCACGAATTTTTCTTTTGACCGCGCAAGATAGATATAAAGGGTGGCTAAGGGCTCTGCCCGCAAGGCGCCCGCGTCGCAGACGCGGTACCATTGACAAATCTGCAATATACCCCCACACGAACAAATAGCAAAATCCGAATACCGTGCAGAAACCATGTGATGTGGGCCGTGGACGCGGGGGCAAGCCTTCAGCTGGTGCCAAGACATTCGTAAAATTGAAGCCAAGAACGTCCGCCAAATCCGTGCTTTCGGAGCAACTGAGGGAAAGCCGCTGATCGAGCCCAGCGTGCCCGCGGCCGCCTCCCGCGCAATACCGCCGCTGGGGACGACACGCTGCGGAATCGGATCGAGCCCATGCACGGGCAAAGAAGGACGCTGCAGAAGCGGTTGGAGAGGCAGCCGGCGTCTGCCGTCACAACGAGTCCCAGCGCTTTGGACATGCGCGTCGGCTCGCCCGAGGACTGCTGTCGCGACCCTCCCGTCGTGACGCAGCCTCCGACGAGCTCTTCAACCGAGGAGAGTGAGGGTGCGCCTCCCCTCACTGCTGGCCTGGCTGCGCACCGCCCCACAAAGCACCCCCTCGAGCATCTCTACAAGTACAAGTACAAGGGCGACCTTCTCCAAGTCGTCAACGCGCCCGGCGGCTCAGTCAAGACTTTCGCCTTGGCCACCCTCCTTGCGGAGCAGGAGGAGATCCGCTCTCGGTGCAACGTGGCAGCTAGTCGAGAGACTCGGTAGTTTTGCGCAGCAACACCTTAAACTTTTAGGCCCTCCAAATTCGGGTCGGAGCGTAGCGGTCTAGCGGAGTGGTCCCCGAGTTTGAAAAGGGCGACGGACGCTTGCGTCCTAGCCTCCAACAACGCCTCCCCGGCGCAGAGGGCCCCCCGGAGGGATGCTCAACCGCTCCACGCCACGCCGCTTGCGGCGGTCCTATTCCCTGCTCCAGTGCGTTATTCTCACTCTCAACCCAGCTGCTCAACCGCGCAACCAAATTCATGCCAGCCAGCATTTCGAACAAGGCGCTCGTCGCCAAGCTACGGCAGTGGCACTCGGCCGCCGCCGACGCGGACCACTCCTCGCAGCAGGCTCAGACCTTCCGTCGGGCGGCCGCCTCGCTCTCTGCGCACCCGTCCGAGGTGACGAGCCGTGAGGAGGCGCTGAAGGTCAAGTTTGTGGGTGAGAAGCTGTCCTCGCTGCTTGGACAGTGGATGAGCTTTGAGCAGCTGCGGCGCGAGGTGCCGCTCAGGCCGGTCGCGGCGCTGCAGCACGACGAGGAGGGAAAGTGGTGGGCGGTCGCAGTGTGCGGCGTGGTGGCGTGGCGGAGCTGGGGCAAGCGTGGCGGCACGGGCAACCGGCAGGGCTTCGACAGCTGGGAGCAGTGCGCCACCGAGGCGCAGGCGCTCAGCTTTGCCGTCGCGAAGTCGAAGAGGCAGCTCGCGAAGGAGTATGCGCACGCGCCGGGCAGCGCAGAGAGCTACGAGGCGGCGAGCGCAGAGGCACCGCCGGCGCGGGGCCAACGGCAGACAGCCGGCCGCGGGGGAGCGGAGCAGCCGCCGGCCGCCACCGGTGCAGCCCCAGCGGCCGCCGACGCCGGAGGGACGAGCGAGGGTGCCGCGGAGGGTGCCGCGGAGGTTGCCGCCGGCGCCGCGGGTTCCGCTGCGGGTCGCGCTGCGGGGGTGGTGCGTGCCAAGCGATCTTGGGTGCCCAAGCTGCTCGACTCGCACGGCGAGGTTGGCGCGCCCGCGGCGGTGCTGATCGCTCTGCGCCGCGCTGCTGCCGATGGCGAGGCGCCGCTCTCGACCGCCGAGCTTGCACGGCGAGCGCGGCCCCTCTGCCCGACAGTGGCGCGAGATTAGCCGAGATTAGCCGAGATTAGCCGAGATTAGCCGAGATTAGCCGAGATTAGGCGAGCGCAGCCCCTCTGCCCGACAGTGGCGCTCGAGACACGCGGCGGCGGCAAGGGCGGCGGCAGGGGCGGCGGCAGGGGCGGCGGCAAGGGCGGCGGCAAGGGCGGCGGCAGGGGGCGGGGCGGTGTGCAGCTCGGGGCGCTGAGCGGCGTTCTCAAGACGGCGCGCCGCAACGGAGTCGTCGAGGTCATATCTCCCCATATCTCCCCATATCTCCCCATATCTCCCCCCATATCTCCCCCCATATCTCCCCCCATATCTCCCCACATCCGGCAGCACGGAGGGGCCGAGGCGCCTAGAGGCGGAGTACATGTTCATGTCTCCCGCACCAGCACTCGAGAGGACGCGGGCCCAGCCGTCTTCCACCGTATCTCCCCATATCTCCCCATATCTCCCCATATCTCCCCATATCTCCCCGTATCTCCCCATATCTAGCACTCGAGAGGACGCGGGCCCAGCCGTCTTCCGCAGTGTTCCGCAGTGTTCCGCAGTGTTCACTGTGCTCGCATCCCCCTCGTGCTCACGCGGTGCTCTGAGTACGCCGCACAGGACCACGTCTTCACGCCCTCCTGTCGGCGGACTCACGCCGTAGGTTGCGGGCGGCGCGCGGGCGCGCGGGCGGAGCTACTCGCTCTCCGAGACTGCCGGCCCGGCCGCGGCAGCGTGCCAGCCGAGCGGGGCGGTCCTCGCCGCGAGACTCGCAGAGGCGCTCGAGCTGCACCTCGCGGCGGGCGCGGCCGACCGCGCCGTCGCAGCGAGCCTCTCGCAAGGCGCGTGGGAGCCGGGCGCGGCGGACGCGGCGTAGGGGGGCGGCGC
>NW_005201213.1:73240-74215 GCF_000372725.1 Emiliania huxleyi CCMP1516 | reverse complement strand
GCCGGGGAGTCGCTCGCGAGCCCCATCGCGCGGCGGCAGGCGGAGGTGAGCCGTGCGCCTCCCGCCTCGCCTGCCCCCTCGCCGCCCTCCGCCACCCTGCTGCTGCTGCTGTTACGTCTTCGGTCCCCGCGGGAAGCCCCGCGCATAGGACAACAACGTCTGTCCCACACACGCACAGACGCGCACATACATCATGCTCGGGCACACCCCACAGTGTAGTGGTGTGAGTACCTCCGCCTCCCTCCGCCAGCTCTCCAGCAGCCTCGTCGCCGAGCGTCCTACCGCCCCCCCCTTCCTCTGCCAGCCCGCTGCCGCCTGTCATGCCCTCCGGAGAGCATGACATCCCCGTACTCCGCCCCTCGCCCCGCAGGCTGATCGACTTTGTCCCCCGTCCCCCGGGCCGGCGCGCTCCTCTCCGGCTCGGACACCACAGAGGTACGGCACACGGCCGGGCGGTCGGCCGATGCCTACGCCCTCGCCGCTGCCGGCAAAGCGGTCGCGCCTCCGCGCCGACGAGAACCTGCCGCCGCCCAACCCGCTGCAGCCGAGCGGCGCTCCGCAAGCTTGCGCGGCCGCGTCGAGCGGTCAGGTCTCGAGGCGTCAGGTCTCGAGCGGCCAGGCCTCGGCCGCGGCCGGGCCGGCGCGAGCGGGGGGGCGGGGAGGGGGCTCTTCCCTCGACGAGCTTCCTCCGTCGGCGCGGCACGCGCAGCCCCTCGGCACGACCCACCGGTTGGTCGTCGTCGTCGACAGCCACGAGAAGCTCTCGCGCTCGATGCGCGCCGAGGCGGTCTGCGAGGCGTTCGCCCCGCAGACAGACAACATCGCCTCCTCCCAACCCCGTCAGTCATCTCCCCCCTCGTGGACCACTCTATGCACATTCGAAGTGGCCTCATCTCATGGATATCTCTCATGGAGGGAAGAGCTAGAATCATCAACCAGGAGGGAGCCCCCCCACCCAAATCGCAGATTACGCGG
>NW_005201213.1:40407-72472 GCF_000372725.1 Emiliania huxleyi CCMP1516 | reverse complement strand
ATCCTGCCCCTAACCCTAACCCTGACCCTAACCCTAACCCTGACCCTAACCCTAACCCTGACCCTAATCCTGATCCTGACCCTAACCCTGATCCTGACCCTAACCCCTGACCCTGACCCTAACCCTAACCCTGACCCTAACCCTAACCCTAACCCTGACCCTAACCCTAACCCTGACCCTAACCCTGATCCTGACCCTGACCCTGACCCTGATCCTGCCCCTAACCCTAACCCTGACCCTAACCCTAACCCTGACCCTAACCCTAACCCTGACCCTAATCCTGATCCTGACCCTAACCCTGATCCTGACCCTAAACCCTGACCCTGACCCTAACCGGCAGCTCCCCGTCGGCGACTTTCTCATCGTGGCGCTGCCGATCGCCCTGCTTGCCGCCGCACCGGGAGCGGGCGGCGGCGGCGGCGCGGTCGAGCTCCCGCCTGCCGCGTGGAGCGAGGCGCTCTGCCTCGACACCGTGGTCGAGCGCAAGGCTACGTCCGACTTCATCGCCACGCTACGCGACGGGCGGCACTACCACTCCCAAAAGGCGCGGAGATATGGGGAGATATGGGGAGATATGGGGAGATATGGGGAGATAGGGCACTACCACTCCCAAAAGGCGATGATATGGGGAGATATGGGGGGAGATATGGGGAGATATGGGGAGATATGGGGAGATAGGGCACTACCACTCCCAAAAGGCGCGGCTCCGCCGCTGCGGCCTGCCGCGCGCCGTCTACCTCGTCGAGGGCTCAGTCGAGCGGTGGCAGCACGCCGCGGAGCGGCGGAGGATGCGGCTTGAGCTCGCAAAGATCGAGGTAGTCGACGGGCTGCTCACCCACCGCACGCGCGGCACGGCCGACACGATGGCCTTCCTCGCCACCGCCGTCCGCCGCCTCGCGCACGCGTGCGCCGCGACGAGCGGCGCCGAGCTGCAGGCCGCCGGCGCGCTCTCCACCTTTGGCGCCTTTTGCGCGCGCACCTGCCCGGCCCGCTCCTCGAGCGCAGAGTTCGCGTGCATGCTGCTCTCGCTCGACGGCATGACGGCGCCCAAGATCGAGCGGCTCGTCCGCAGCTACCCGACCGCCAGGGCCGTCGGCGAGGCCCTCGACGCCCACGTCGCGCGCTGCCGCGACTCGGGCCTGCCCGCCGGCTCGCGCGAGGAGGGCTGGCTCTTTGCCGACCTGCTCGAGCCCGGCCACTCGCGCAAGGCGCTGAGCACGAAGCTCTCCACGTTCTTCGGCGCATGGCAGTACGCGGACGGGGCCGAGCCCACGAGAGCGACGGCCCTCGCGTGGCCGCGCCCGGGCTGAGTTCGTACCTCCTCGGATGCGACTCGGAAGACCGCGACGCACGCACGTTGCGTCAACCTGCCCATCCCCGCTAAGCCACGTCTGCACCACGCCTGCCTTACCGTCCTCCGCCGCTGTCTCGATCTTTTACGGTTCGGCGCCGTGTTGTGACGCTGTTGATGGGTGTCCGCGCCAGCGTGTTGTTTAACGATCTTCCGCACTCAACACTGGGCACGGAAATGATAAAATCCACACACGCACCACACTCCACACCCACGACCCACGCGCCACGGCTTCGGCTACCACAGGTGGAGACTGGAGTCGCACTCGCAGTCGGCGCCGCGGCGCGGGGACCGCGAGCGACGACCGCCGAGCTTTAGGTCGCCGACATCCAGCCGGAGCTGCGAGTCCACACGGAGCTCGGAGGCCTTTAGGGCGAATTCACTGGGACAGTCTCTGCGCAGAGACTACCTCATTTGCTGCTCCCCCTGTGAAGGGGGGTTTGTGAGACCTTCTTTCTGGTTTGTGTGGGAAGCCAAGGGAGGTTTTTGGCTTCCCACACGTCACATTTAGTGGTCGAATCGGTGTAACGCGCCCCAGAACAAATCGGGTTTTGCCTTGAAAGCGATTTCCCACCGATGCAACTGCCAAACGAAAAATCGTTCACCAAACAAGCGAGCGCTAGTGAACGCCCAGGGAACCGATGTGCCTTACAGTATTTTTATACAATACTCAGGTCCCGCTAGCAAGTCACATGACCACAGGGTAAGGGGGGAGGGAGAGCAAACAACTGGGAAGTTCACAGCTGAGCTTACCCAGAGAACGCCGTTCTCACCCACAAGCGAGCGCTAGTGAACGCCCAGGGAACCAATATGCCATCCCCAACCGCCCGAGCGCCCGAGGAGGGCGCTCGGAGGCCGGAGGCATGAGAAAGCCGACATGCGCGGGGCGCACGAGCGGCGGAGCGAGAGCAGGATCGCGTATGGAGTGTGTGCGTGTGTGTGTGTGTGTGTGTGTGTGTGTGTGTGTGTGTGTGTGTGTGTGTGTGTGTGTGTGTGTGTGTACCCCCTTCCGCACCGCAACGAGCTCCTTCCACGTGATGTGGAAGGGGAGCTCGTCCGGCGACCAGAAGCCGTGGGCCGGCGCGTGGCGCTGCGCGAGGTCGACGGCCGCCCCCCAGCCGAGGTCGGAGGCGTCGGTGTGGAGCAGCCGAGTCTCCGCCGGCCGCCAGATGGCTCGGCCGACGTGCTTCGAGCCGCGCAGCTCCGCCCACCAGCCTAGATCGGCCAGAGACTGCCGACCCAATCGCACGCCGTCCCGCGAGCGCCAGCCTCGGCGCGTCGCCAGGTCGTCGTGCAGCGCCCGGAGCATGAAGCGGCCGAGCGGGACCGCCAAGTAGCTCGACTGCGCCAAGCCCGCGAAGGCGGCCAGCCGCCGCGGTGGCACGAGCCGTCGCTCCCTGGTGGCGAGGCAGATCAGCGAGCGTGCCTCCGCCGCCAGCTGCGTCTCGCGCCTCGGCGTGAGGAGGAAGAGGCCGCGCGTCGAGTCGACGGCATGCCCAAGGTGACGACCACGCTCCGGATGCGCCGAGCCTAACCTCGGTCGACGCTTGGGTGATCTCGAGTGGGGCGCGTCGGCCGTCGCGGCGCTCTCCGCGTTGGATGCCTGCTGCCGTGCCTCGCGCGCAGCCATAGCCTGGCGACTCGCCTCGCTAGGCTCGCTCGGAGCGGTGAGCAAGTGCACGTGCTGCCGCAAGCGCACAATCTCCAGCCGGAGCGAGCTCTTGGTGACACGCGGGTCGTGCAGCACGGTAGATGCATACCGCCTCATCGCCCCCTGGAGAAGAGAGGCCGAGCGGCGCTGCAGCATGAAGACCCGCCGCATCGAACGGGTCCGCTGCACCGCCTGCAAGCGGATGCTTGCTGCGCGGGCGCGGCGCAGCTCGCGCCGCGCCGCCCAGCGCCGGCTGGCAGTCTGGAGCTCGAGAGCCGCGCCCCGAGCCCGTGCGTAGGCGGTGACACCCAGCCAGCTGCGCGCCGAGGCCTCAATCTTGAGGGCACACGCGCTCCAGATGCGCAACAGCTTACGTGCGCGCAAGCCGCGGCAGGCGGCCTGCATGCAAACGCAGGCTGCCCGCGCATTCTGCAGCTGGACCACGGCCCGTCGGCGCCGGAGCGAGCTCGCGATCCGAGTCGAGCTGTCGATGACGTGCCCCGTCTTGGCAATGCCGAGACGGGCCTCCAGCACCTGATTGCGCTGGTTTGCCGCGGCAGCCTCAGTCCGTGCCTTCGCCACCTCCTGCTGCATGCGCGCCATCTGCGCTTTGATCTCGCGCATGGGTGTCGAGTTGGAGGGCAAGTCGCGAAGTACTCGACGCGTGCCGCCGCCGCCGCCACCGTCGACAATGCCTGCTGCGGTGGTCAGCCACTCCGGCGTCTGGGGAGCGGACTCCCGTTCCGCCATCTGGGGCGCCAAATAAGCGACGCCGCGGATGCTCCGGGAGGGCGAGCGGCCGAGAGGTGTTCAAATTTGCGTGATTTCTTTTTACGATTGTTTTGGCTAAGAGCGCGCCGGCGCCCTGGCGCACCATTGGCCGGGCACTTTGCCGCTCTGCGCGCATCAAGGGAAAATGGCACGCGGATCTGGGGGGGTGGGTGGGAGAGAGAGAGAGTTTGTTTTGGGGGTTGGCGTTTCGACCAGATACTGCGGTGGCTGCTGCGCCCCGCGCGCGGCTGGCGCTGCTTGCTAGCTTGCAATGCATGGGACTCTTCGAGCATGTCTTCGGGTGGGACTCTGAGTGAAATCCTCTGTTCGTTCTATTTGGTCCCTATCGTAAATAAATAAATAAAACGGACACCTCTACTGTGAGATGGGTAAAAAGGAACAGGCCCCCGCCCTTGCGATCTAGACTGGAGACAGAACCCACCCGTACACAGGAGAGATGGGACTGCGTCCCGCCCCCGCTTGCCCTGACTGCACAGGATAGCGTGCCCCAATTGGCGACACATAGCGGGGGACACTGCGCAAGGAGGGGGTGCGACGGCTTTCTTTTGTCCTCTCGAGGGAATGTTCTCTCGGCGCCCATGGCCTTCTGAGGTTTCGTACTAATGACGTCCTTCTTGGCACTTCGGGCGTCGGTTGTGCGTATCTGTTGTGTCTAATTCCCCCGGTAATGTGTTACGGGTATCGGTCGCTGATTTGAACGCTACCTCTGACCATCATCTACTCTGCTTACTTCGGCCGTCGGCCGCTCGGTGGTCGAGTGGCTTCCGGATCGAATTGGCAGGTTGACCCTTATAATTTTTCACACACCTGAGCGGGCCCAATTTTGCTCTAGGTGCCTCCTACGATTCGATCCAGCGTTCTCAGGCAGTCGCCTGGTGCGTTGTTCGTTTTCGTCACGGGAGCGAGAGAGATTTTAGAAAACCAACAAGAAATCACGACTCTCATAGTGATTCTTGGCTTTTGTTGGGGCCGACATTCGGGACATGATTCGCATTCGGGAGCGACGCGCGATCGATCGGCGATGCGCTCGCATTCGAGAAAACAAATTTTTCTTTCGAATCGTGCTGTGCGACCCGAGTCTAAATTCTTCTTTGTGTAGTGCGCGTGTGAGTGAGTGAGTGCGCGTGTGCGCTCTCTCACACGACACGCTGGAATCACACGTGGACCGCCCTGTCCCGCAGTGCGGACACGTCGTGCGCGCGCGGCGGCGGTGTGCGCTGCATTGGTGTGGTGTGGTGTGTGTGTGTATGTCGGTCACGGAACGCTCGCGCCCACTGCCACTCAAACGCTACTACCCGGGTCCTGCTTCAATGACTACTCGCCCTCCCGCTGCCCGCCTTGCTTCCTACTCGTCCGAATCGCTGTCCTCTCCGTTGCTGCTGTCCTCTCCGTCAAAGGAAGCAGGCGTGGGCGGCCGGCTCGCCCACATCTCGATCTTCTTGGGCTCGAGCTGGCGCTCCCGGTCGCCGTGACCTAGCTGGCCATAGTCGCCACCGCCCCAGCTCCAGACAGATCCGTCGGAGGTGATGGCGAGGTTGTGATCGGGTCCAGCCGACACAGCGATGACGCGCTGGCCAGCCGAGGCCGCGACCAGCTTCGGCAGCGACTGGGTCTGGTGGTCGCCGTGGCCCAACCGGCCGTCTTCTCCATCGCCCCAAGTCCAGACGGCCCCGTCAGCGGTCATGGCGAGGTCGTGGAAGGATCCAGCAGACACAGCGACGACGCGCTGGGCAGCCAAGGCCGCGACCTTCTTTGGCAGCAGCTGGCGCTGCTGGTTGTCGTGGCCCAGCTGGCCATGGCCTCCAAAGCCCCAGCTCCAGACACTGCCGACAGCGGTGAGGGCGAGGTTGTGGTACGCTGCAGCCGACACAGCGACGACGCGCTGGCCAGCAAAGGCCTCGAGCTTCTTTGGCAGCAGCTGGCGCTGCTGGTTGTCGTGGCCCAGCTGGCCATGGCCTCCCCAGCCCCAGCTCCAAACGGCGCCGTCGGCGGTGATGGCGAGGCTGTGGTACTCTCCAGCCGACACGGCGACGACGCGCCGGCCACCAAAGGCCTCGATCTTCTTTGGCAGCAGCTGGCTCTGCTCGTCGCCGTGGCCCAACCGGCCTGAGCTTCCCCAGCCCCAGCTCCAAACAGCGCCGTCTGCGGTGAGGGCGAGGCTGTGGCCGCCTCCAGCCGACACAGCGACGACGCGCTGGCCAGCCAACGCCTCGACCTTCGTCGGCTGCCGCTGGTGCTGCTCGTCGCCGTGGCCCAGGCGGCCAAAGGATCCCTCACCCCAGCTCCAGACAGCTCCGTCGGCGGTGAGGGCGAGGCTGTGGTATCCTCCCGCCGACACGCTCACGGCGCGCTCGCCGCCCAGCGTCGATGGGAGGCGGGTCGGCGTGTTGAGCCGCAGCACGCCCTCGCCGTGGCCGAGCAGCCCTGGCGTCCATACGACTCCCTTGCCGCATGACGAGAGCCGCCCCTCGCCGTCGACGAAGACGCTGTGCCGTTCGCCTGCCGCCACCCTCGCCGGCGGGTTGGCCTCGCGCAGCAAGGCAGCAACGCAAAGCCACCGCACGGCGCAGCTCTCGCCCTCTGGCTGCGCCGGCAGCTCCAAGCCGCGCTCTTGCGCCCACAAGCGGATGCCCGCCTCCGCGAGCGAGGCGTGGAAGAGGATCGAGACGGCCGCGACGCGAGCGATGTCGGCGGGGCTGTCGCAGCGAGAGAGGGCCCGCTCGACGAGCTCCGTGGGGAGGTCGAGAAGGTGGGCGGGCGGCGGCGTGTCTGAGGAGGCGGACATACTGTGCCGCACGAAGTCTGTGCAGCTGTGAACAGCAGCTCCTGAGCACGGCGCCGCAGGCGCCTGTTGATAGGTCCAGGTGATAGCCCTGGATAGGCAATGCATACGCCTCACTGGGCCTTAGATCGCCCGACCGCGTCCCGGTGCTCTGTGGTCGGATTTGTGACGCCGCCGCACCGCGCCGCGGCCGGGGCCCTCCGGAGCACAGCAAAACTACGAGCATGGTATGTACGGGCCCGTAACGAGCCCCGTTACCATGCTCGTAGTGTACGGGCCCGTAACGAGCCCCCGTTACCATGCTCGTAGTTTTGCTGTGAGGGAGGCCGAGGATGGCCGTGACGGACCGGGACGAGCTCTGGGAGGTTCAGTGTCAATGTATATATTGTAGAGACTAACCATATGCACAATATCTCTCAGTCTAGCTAAGCCAGGGGAGGCGATGCCGGGGCCGTACAGCAGCTTGATGGTGCTTCGCCGGCGTGCGTCCCGGAGCGGTGCCGGACGGGGGACCAGGGGAGGAAAACGGAGATCAACGCCGACGCCGCTCTGATTCGACTTTTTACTTCAAACAAAGACAGTCGCACGCGCCACAGCGCGGCGCGTGCGACTGTCAGGAGCGGATCCGTCAGTTAGTCGTGTTCACGCCGGGATCGTCATCTCCGCAAGCTGCACAGACTTTCGTACGGCACAGTAGTACAATGAAAGAAAACCTCTCGCGACAACGCGGAAAAACCCGCTTTTTCTGTTTTGCACGACGATGGCACTAACGGTGTTCTCTTTGCCCGCCACCAGAAGTCATTCTTGGCTCGCTTCTCTCGAGGTCTCGCGAGTGAGTATTCTTGATACGAAACCACGACGACACATTGGCTGCCGGGGTGTGCCGAGGGGGGGCTGGGTGGGCGGTAAGCCGTCATTGCCCGGCGCTGCTTGCAGCGCTCTGGGTGGTAGTGGCGGCGCTCCAAGAGTTGGTGCTCTTGGGAAGAGGTTCCTCCTTTCCGCTCCCCCCCCGCAAGGCGCGAGACACACACGACACACACCAGTCGACTCGCATGTCGCATCGTTGCCTCCATCCACACCTGGCTCCAACGTGGACACGCCCATAGCTGGGGACACTACTAGGTCACGCATGGCATCAGAAGTTTTGTCTCTGGGCCCCGAAAGGCATCTCTAGCAGCGTCGTTACGCATGCGAGAAGAAGAAGTACGGTTCCGACTCCGGCTTCGGCCGGTAGTCGACAAGCTGCCGAGCCCAAATCACTCTGTGTCACACATTTCTTGTTGGCTTCTAAAAATCTCTCTCTCGCAGTCGACTACCGGCCGGAGCCGGAGTCTCTCTCTCTCTCTCTCTCGCATGCGCCCTCCCACACACACACACACACACACACACACACACACTCGAGGTCTCGCGACCTGCGCTTTCCCTTAAGCGGTAAAATTCTTCTTTGCCTAGGGGCCAGGCACTCGACAACCGTTCGCGGGGGGGGGGGGGGGGATCGAGGTGCCCTTCTCGGCAGGACGCGTCTCTTTGCGCAGCAACCGTCGGCCGCCGCTTTTTAGCTGGACGGCGGTACGCTGCGCCGTCGCTCTGTCGTGCACGCTCTCGTGCCTCGTTGTTGTGACCCACCCTGTCCCACCCGTGTGTGATCAGTGTCTACGGAGGGAGTGTCTTCGGCTCACGCCAGGGCGCTCGTTGCTCCTCCGTCTCTTTGTATCTTCCATACTGCATTTATCAGAAGACGCTGTGTCGTGTGTCGTGTGGGGTGAGCCACCACCAGTCCCAGTGGCAGCGCTCTTTTCGGGAGAGAGGGAGCGAGAGAGAGCGAGAGATTATGTCTTTTCGTCGTGGGTCCCCCCCCCCTCGCATTCTGAAATCCTGGCCCCGTCCGGGGGAGCCGAACCAGTTTGCTGCGCGCCTTGTGCGGCGAACGTGCCTTCGGCACGACGCGCCGATGCGCGTGAGCCGGGCGCGAGTCGTCGTCCTCGTGTGCGTGAGCAACGTCACCGTCGCGACTGTGAGCACGGTGCTCTACTATCGCGAACTCTTCATCTTGGCCGCCGCGCCGCAGTTCACAATGCAGATCAACGCCGCTATCCAGTGCACCATCAGCGGCGCTGGCCTCGTCTGCCTCGACCTGAGCGGCCTCGCCCCGCGGCGGAGGCAAGCCCCGGTCCGGATGAGGGTGTGGCTGGGGCTGGCCGCTCTCTTTGTGCTGCAAAACACCCTCGAGATCAGCGCCATCGACGGCCTCGGCCCTGACAATGGCAGCCTGACCACCGTGATTCAGCAGGCGGTCATCCCCATCACGCTCCTCATCTCGGCATCGCTGCTCGGAAAGAGCTACGGCAGGCTGCACTGGATTGCCGCCGCCGCGGTGACCGCTGGCGTCGTCGCCTCGCAGAGATTTGGCGGGCCGATCACCACCAGCTTGCAGTGGGGATGGGCGTGGGCGCTGCTGGTGTCGAGAGTGCCGGCAGCGGCCGCCAACGTGCTTTCGGAGGCCGTCCTGGCGCCACCGGGACCTACCCCACGCGCCTGGCCTCAGCTGCGGTCGGTGCTGCGAGCTACATTCTGGACGGGCCTCTTCGCGCTCCCGCTCAACCTGCCCTCGAATCTGGCTGTGTCGGCGCTGCGCGGCCTGCCGCCGCTGCACGCCGTGCGTGACGACTACTCCGCCGGTGCGCTGTGCCTGCTGCGCGAGACTGGCTGCAGCGGCGCAGCGGCGGCGGTGCTCGCCTTTGCTGTCCCAGGCGCCCCGCCGCCACCAAGCCCGAATGCCGCCTCCCTCCCCCGTCCGTGCCTGTCCCTCTCGCGCCACGCCGCCCGGCGCGCGGCGCAGGGACCCTCTTCGCCGCCTTCGAGTTTGCAACCGTGCAGCAGGCGGGCGCGGCGGTGTACTTTCTCCTCGCCGCGTTGCAGCTTCCGCTCGTGGCGGCGGCGCTGTCCGCGCCCGCCCTGATGGGCCATCTCGCCAGCACCTTTCACCCGTCGCTCCTGTGGGGCCTTCCGTTGACCGTCTCCGGGATCACGCTCTGGGCGTTTGCGGAGCAGCGGCGGGAGGCCGCAGCGCACGGGCAGGCCTCAGCCGCTGCGCGCGAGGGCGAGGGCGAGGGCGATGCACCGCGCCTGGCCCCGCGGGTGACGTCGGCCCTGCTGAGCCGGGGCGCGGGTGAGGACCCGGCGCTCGAGAGCACGTGAGCCTATGTCGAGACGAGTATACCAGGGTAGTCAGAGTACGCAGTAGAGCGATGTGTATGAGAAGGTCGAAGGGCCGGATGCGGAAATGCCGGGGCACTGAGGCGAGTGAGGTATCACCATGCGTAACGCGTACCCCTCCTGTGAAAAGCTGTTTATTCTCCCGCCCCCCTCATCCCACCCACTAGCACCCCCCCCTCGTTGCCTCGAGACCTCCCCCCCCCCCGCCCCCCCTCCGCCCTCCCCTGTAACCCCTGTGTGGCTGTGCCCTGACGTCGCACACCGGCCACACCGACGACCGACCTCTCCGATATGGCGCGCTGCGCCTCGTCTCCGCGAGCGCGTCCCCCATCTGCAACAATCTAGTTTAGTTTACTGTTTAGTCGTTTGCTTATCAGATCGTACCGCAAAAAGAATTCGACGAAAACAACTCTCTCACGGACGGTTGGAGCACAGGCAAAAAATAATGGTCTACCTGTGTAGTGCCAGTGCGAGCCAGTCCCGTGCCCAGTGTTGTGCAAAAAAGAACATAGACACCCAGAAGCGGAGTTTTAAAAAGAAAGCACACGCACCGCGGACAGCTCAGTCTGGCTGAAACGAAAGCCCCCAACGCCGCAGCCTCCCCCTCGACCGTGCGGCCGGGGCGGAAGCTGAGGTTGGCGGACACCCAGAGGCGGCCGTCGTCCACGTCGACGACCACGCCCTCCGTGGTGAAATACGTCTCTATGGTATACGCGTCGCTCCAGGCAGGAGCGGAGAGTAAGGAAGGGCACACACAATACGCAAACGATAGCGAGACGACGCACAACCACAGAAACGTGTCCTCAACCCCCCATATGAGCACCTCAAACGACAAACCCTGCGTACTATACGTCAAAAGACACCCTCACGGCTAGGAGCCCGAACCCTCGGTCCAAATGTTGGCGTGCTGCTTGCACCTGCCCACGCTTGCGTGGAATTATCCCACGGCTGCGCAGATCACGGCTGCGCAGGTGGGCAGGCTGCAGCTGCGCGCGCGACCTCAGCTGATGAGGGCAGCTGATGAGGGCGATGCGCCAGCGACAACGCCTGCGACCCAGGTTGTTCGACGCGACTTAGGAGCCTACGTCGGCCTCACCTCAATCGTCGCTCTTGTCCCAGCGGTCGACTGGGCTGGACTGGGCCCCGAAACCTCCAATGTAGCGCGACTGCTCTACTTCTCTGCCGTCGCGCTCGGCTCGGTGTACCTCGGCGTCAAACGGCAAGACCTCGGTGAGTCGTCGCCCATCTCGTCTCGCTCCGCCGCGCTGGCGCCTCTCTTTGCGAGCGCCGTCCTCGGAGGGCTGTACGCGATCCTCAAGTTCACCGAGCTCGACCCGGGTGCCGTCTACCGCCTCGCGGCGTGCCTCTTTGCCCTGCTCGCCACGTCCGACCTGCTGCAGCCGCTCCTCGGCCTCGCCGTCGCGGGTGGAAGATAGATGATGACGGCTCGCTGGAGCGACACGCAGACACACGAACACCAGACAATCAGTGCCTCCCCTCCGCAGTGTCTCGGCAGCGTCTCGGCGGCATCTCGGCAGCATCGCGGAAGCGTCTCGGCAGCGTCTCGGCAGCGTCTGCCCTTGTCCGAGGCGCTGCCGGACTGCGTCTCTCCCAGGCGAGCTCTTCCGCCCGGCTGACGACGAGCTGGGCGAGGAGCGCGAGGCGGCGGTGATGAATGCGGGTGCCGCGCCCGCGTCGACCGCCTCGCTCGCCGCGACACGGAAGAGTTGGACATGTACATGTGTCCCCAGGTGCCGCGCCCGCGTTTGCCGTCTCGCTCGCCGTCGTGGCGGCCTACCTGCAGGGGCCGCTCTCAACGGGCGGGCCGCTGTCTCTCCCCGCCTTCGCGGCGCTCAACGACAGCCTCGGCTTCGGCATCGTCATGACCTCGCTCGGTGTGATTGCGCTCGAGTCGTTCGCAGCGGCGGCGGCGTTGCTGCTCGGCCTTGCTCGCCGGCCGAGCTCGAAGGGGCGTGAGACAAGGGGCGGACCGCGCACCGCTCGTGGCCGGTAGGCGCCTGACTCTCTCTCTCTCTCTCTCTCTCTCTCTCTCTCTCTCTCCCTCCCTCTCTCTCTCTCTCTCTCTCTCTCTCTCTCTCTCTCTCTCTCTCTCCTCCCTCGCCCTCCCCTCTCTTGGCGCGCGCCAGGCGGCGGCCGAATGCGTCCCACTCCCCGCGAATCGCGCACCGCAGGCCTCTTCTGCTACGACGCCTTCTTCGTCTTCAAGTCTGACGTCATGTTGACCGTGGCGACGCAGATCGAGGCTCCGGCCAAGTTCCTTTGGGCGGCCGTCGGCGCAGGCGGCGCGACTCCTGACAGAGGCGATGTCACCAGCAGGTATGGCACAGGAGGCTATACCCCTCGGGTCCATGCGCTTTAGGCGCCGACGCTGGAGGCCGCTACCCCTTCTCGGTGTTGGGCTTGGGCGACGTGGTGGTGCCAGGCAGCCTCCACCCCACCCACCCCACCGCCATGCCTACCCCCTGCATCTCTGCCCCCTCCTGCGCTGCCGTCGCCATCTCGTCAGCAGAGAGAATGGCTCGCCAACCTCCCCCCTCCTCACATTCATCGCTGGTGCCAGGCGCGTTCGTCGGCCTGCTCCGCGAGCTCGACAAGGAGCAGGCGCGGGCGGCAAGCGTGACTCCTCCCCCCTTCCGGCGGCGCTGTGTCGGTGTAGACACACGACGCGAACACTGCCGCAGACGAGCACTGCCAACTCCTCGCAACTAGGGGCGCGCGGGCGGCGGCAGCGAGGAGGAGGCGAGGGAGGCGAGCTACTTCCAGGTCGGACTCGGCGCGTACGCCGCCGGCTTGCTCAGCACCTTCGCCGCAAACTACCTGACGAAGAGCGGCCAGCCTGCGCTCGTGTACATCGTGCCCTCGCTGCTGCTCAGCGCCGTCGCTACGGCAGCCTCGCGTGGCGAGCTGCCCAGCCTGCTCGAGTTCGAGAGCCCGCGCGCGGCCGCCGCCAAGGCCTCGAGGGACGCGTGGCGGGAGGAGAAGAAGAGGGAGCGGGAGGAGAAGAGGCGCACGTGAGCCGATTTGCGATTAAGCAGCCGCGCGAGAACGCGAGAACCGACGAACCCAACACTGCAACTCCCCAATGGCGATGGGGCACACAAGAGACTCAAGTACGGCTTTATTAGAGAGAGAGAGTCAGGACTCAAGAGCCCTTTTTGGGGAGCGCGCGCATTAAATGGCCGCGAGAAAACGCACTTGGCTGGACATGGACCAGAAGGAGAGCACAGTGGGGCAGTGTGAGACTGAGAGCAGTCAGCAGGGGAGGCCGACAGCCCGATCGGATAACATCGCGTCGGCGGGCTACCGCCAACGCAAGTGCTGCCGCGCCTCGCTCTCCTGCTTCGCGCCGCGCCGCGCCTTCTCCGCCCTATCTCCCATGCGCCGCTTCGTGATCCCAACCAAGCCTCTCCCACCGCCACCCTTACCGCCACCGCCCTTGCCGCCGCCTCTGCTGCCCACACCCTTGCCGCCGCCTCTGCTGCCGCCGCCCTTTCCGCCGCCGCCCTTTCCGCCGCCGCCCTTGCCACCGCCGCCCTTGCCACCGCCGCCGCTTCCCTGGCCGCTGCCCCACGCGCCGCGAGCCCCCCCACTCCCTCTGCCTTTTCCGCGCCCCGGGGGGAAGCCGCTGCCCGCACCCGCCGCTCCCCAGGCCGAGGGCGGGGGGCCGGGTGCGTTGGGCGCCGCCGCCGCGGCGAAGAGGCGCGTCCAGCGGTCGACGCCGTCCTGCGGGACGCGTCGTGGACACGTCACGGCCGCGTCCGCAAGGCGGCGCGCCCACATCTCCCCACACCTCGCGCGTGGTCGGTGAGAGGTCGCACTCCGCGCGCGTGGCGAGCAAGTGTCTAGAGAGTGCAAGTGCTCAGCAAGTGCGGCCAGCAAGTGCTCAGCAAGTGCTCAGAGGGCAAGTGCGGCCAGCAAGTGCTCAGAAGGTGTCCAGCAAGTGCGGCCTAAGTGCGGCTGGCAAGTGCGGCTGGCAAGTGCTCAGAAGGTGTCCAGCAAGTGCCGCATGTAATCTACAACTATGTCACGAAAGCTCCTTGGTGGTGTCTGTGTCCGGACTAAGTGCGGGTGGCAAGTGCGGCTGGCCAGTGTCGCACGTGCCTTTGGGCATCCGTTTGCGTCGTGGCCGGACCGGCCGCAGTTGAAGCACGAGACGCGTTGCGGCCGCTCGCCGCGACCCTGCGGCGAGGGCGCGGGCGGGGTGGGGCGGTGGCGAGGTCGGGGCGCGGGTGGGGTGGGGCGGTGGCGAGGTCGGGCGGATGCGCAACGCCTTCGCACTCACACGTGAGAGCGGCACTTCACACACACGCATCGCAGCCAGGGTGTCTGGGAGCGTCTCGCGGGGACGTCTCTCGGAATCGTCTCACCTCGGAAGAGCAGTCGGTGTGCCCCAGCTCGCCGCAGACGAGGCAGCGCACCCGCGCCAGGTCCGGCGGCGCCCGCCACGGACAATCGCGCTTGACGTGGCCAAGACGGCCGCAGCAGCCGCAAACGGCCTAGAGCCGCCGCCGCCGTGGACGCGTCATGGACGGGCCCGCGGAGCGCCGTCTTGCCGCTCCAGGCTGCAGCAGTGGGCCGGTTTGCGACCCGACGGGCAGTCGGCGTACTGGTGGCCGACGCCGAGGCAGGCGATGCAGATGGCGCGAGGGCACTCCGCCTATCGACGCTTCAAGACTGTGGCGCGGGCTGCGGTCCTCACCGCCAGCCCGCCACGCCGGCCCCACCGCCGTGTGGCTCGTGTCGCCGCAGAGGTAGCAGCAGAAGCGGACGCGGACGTCCTTGCGCCGGCCGCCTTCGCCCAAGAGGCCGCCAGTGCTCTGCCGTCGCGGCGTGGCGCCAGCGCTGTGCCTGCGTGTCGCCGCTTCCGGCTCTGGCTGCGGAGCGTCAAGCTCCCACCCGATGGCCTCGTCCTCGCTGGCGCGCTCGTGCTCGAGGCTCGAGCCGGGAAGCACGGCCCACATCGGCGGGAGGTGGCCGCCGCGGCACGCAGCCTCTCGACCAGCTCGACCAGCACGCAGCGCTCGCTTGTGATTCCTTCCTTCCTCCCGTGGTGTAGAGCTCTACCTGTGGTAGTGCCAGTGTGCGCGCCAGTCCCGTGCCAGGTGTCGTGGCCGGTGTGGGTGTGGGTAGGAATTTTGTTGGGAGTGTGAATACCCCACTCGTGTATATAGAGAGATGTCCCTGTTGAGTACTGTCCGATAGTCGAGATGCCTTGTTCCAGAGGGATGTGTCCTGGACGGCGTCTCGTCGTGGTCCTTCAGGACGATAGCTTTGTCTCCTTTCAGGACGATGGTGATCTTGGTGTGATCGCTCCTGTACGCCTCGGTACAGACCCTCGCTCCGTGTACAGCTCACAGCTCACTACATGGTTCCTCCGGCGAGATCGCGGAGCGAGGAGATCGACGGCAACTCGGCCGTCGTGAGTGCTGGTGCGGTCGCTGCGGTGCGACCACACAGCTTCCCGGCTAGCGCTCGATACGGTAGCCAGCACCATGGACACCTGCGGGGTGTTGTGGTGGCGGGCAGGGCCAGAGCCCCTGCACAAAGTCTTCTCGGCACCTCGGCCGGAAGCCTGCTCGGCACCTGGGAGCTTACGTCCCACGTACTACGCACACGCACGACGGATTTGACTGAGAAGTGGCGGCCAGCAAGGGTTACGCCTCACGTATTACGCATACGTCTGACGCATCCGCCCCACCTAACCCCTAACCCCTAACCCCTAACCCCTAACCCCTAACCCCTAACCCCTAACCCCTAACCCCTAACCCCTAACCCCTAACCCCTAACCCCTAACCCCTAACCCCTAACCCCTAACCCCCTAACCCCCTAACCCCCTAACCCCCCCCAACCCTAACCCCTAACCCTAACTTCGCGCTGCCGCTAGGGAGCTGCCATAAATTGGCGCTGTGCCGCTAGGGCTGCCATAAGCTGGCTAGGATTGTATGTGCGCTGGTAACAACAGACTCGGGCATAGCCCTCGACAGCCACCCCCTAACCCCCCCACCCCCCCCCTTTATGTGCGCGCACTGGCGCTGCCGCTAGGGCTGCCATAAGTTGGCGCTGCCGCTAGGGCTGCTGCATAATCATGAGCCTGTCTCCAAACACCTCTCCGACGCGCTCGACTATAGTCCAAATTGGACGATGGACTATATGTCGGGTTGGCGGCCATTTGCTCAGGCGTCAGAATGCTGAGCTCGTACACTGGCAGCTCCGCAGAGGTTGAGGACGGCGGCAGCGGCGGCGCAGAGAGATCGCGGGCGAGCGTGTCCATGCCCGCCTCCCTGCGGGCGTAGAAGAGCGCCGCCTCCTCGGCGGTGGCGAAGTAGCCGAGATTGACCATCTTGCCTCCAACCCTCACATTCAGCTGGTACTTCTGGCTGCCTTTCTGCTTCGGGCGGTAGCAGACGCCTTTGTAGCCGGTGTTGCTGCTGCTACTGGCGGTGAGGGTGAGGCCCTCCCTCTCCGCCTGCCGTATCGCCTCGGCGCCAGCGGGAGTGGGAGCGGGGCGGGGCTGCAGCAGCTTGGCGGCGTCGGCGCGGCCGTACTCTGACTGAGCGTAGGCGGTGGCCGCCTCTTCGGCGGTGTCGAAGTAGCCGAGGCGGACATGCTGGCCGCCAGCCTTCACCTTCGCCTGGAACTTCATTTTGCTGCGGTCGTAGGCCACGTTCTTGTAGCCAGTCGTGCTGTTCTTGGCGACGGCTGGGATCAGCATAACGCCCTCTGACGACGCGGTCCGAGGCGTTGTAAAATTCTCTTTTCTGAGTGAGATGGCCGCCCAGCGCCTGGAGTGCCCCGTCTGCCTGGAGGTGCAGGACGGGCAGCAGCACCAGTGCCGGGAGGGCCACGTCTTCTGCGCCTCCTGCGACTCCAACCTGCGAGCCCCGCGCCGCTGCCCCGAGTGCCGCATGGCTCTCGGACCGCTGAGCCAGGCAATTCGATCCCGAAGCCACGAAGAGCAGATCGCGGCGCTGCCGGCGGCGTGTTCGCACTGCGGGCTGGCGACGACGCGCGGTGAAGTCGCCGCACACGAGCAAGACTGCCCGCAGCGGCCGCGAGCGTGTTCCGCGGCGGAGGCTGGCTGCGCGTGGTCAGGGCTGCTGGCAGACAAGGCAGCGCACGAGGCGACGTGCCCCTTCGCCGTGTGCCAGCGCATGATGGCGCCGCTGCAGGCTCAGGTTGCGCCGCTGCGAGCCCAGGTGGCGGCGCAAGGCGCTGAGAACGAGCGGCTGCAAGCCCAGTTGGCAGCGCAGGGCGCGGAGAACTCACAACTGCGGTTGCGCGTGGCGGCGCTCGAGGCTGGCGAGGGCGGCGAGGAGGGAGGACGGCGGGTGCGGCAGCGCGTGGGCGCCGCGCCCCATGACGCGCCGCCGAGCGATGCGGCGGTGCAGGCGATGGCCGTTGCGGCGGCGGCGGCGACGCTGCGCGTGCACGCGTCGGTCAGCCGCGTCGCTGCTGCGGCGTGCAAGCGTTTGGCTATTCTGTGCATTGAGGTGCAGAACAGGCAACTTGCGGCGGGCGCAGACGCAGTCGAGGCAATAGTGGCGGCGATGCAGGCTCATCCGCAGGAGGCGGAAGTGCAACAGCAAGGGTGGGCGGCGCTGGCCAACGTGTGCTGCGGCACCGACGCCGCGGGGCTCGCACGCAAGCAGCGCGCAGCAGAGGCGGGCGCGATCGAGGCGGTTGCGGCGGCGATGCGCGCTCACCCGCAGGAGGCGGAGGTGCAGCATTATGGCTGTTTGGCGCTGCGCAACGTGTGCTCCGGCACCGACGGCGCAGGGCGCGCACGCAGCCAGCGCGCAGCAGCCGCGGGCGCGATCGAGGCAATAGTGGCGGCGCTGCAGGCTCACCCGCAGGAGGCGGGGGTGCAACAGCAAGGCTGCGGGGCGCTGGCTAAGGTTTGCTTCGGCACCGACGCCGCAGGGCGCGCACGCAGCCAGCGCGCAGCAGCCGCGGGCGCGATCGAGGCGGCTGCGGCGGCGCTGCAGGCTCACCCGCAGGAGGCGGAGGTGCAAGAGTATGGCTGCTGGGCGCTGGTCAACGTGTGCTACGGCACCGACGTCGCAGGGGGCGCACGCAGCCAGCGCGCAGTCGACGCGGGCGCGATCGAAGCAATAGTGGCAGCGCTGCAGGCTCACCCGCAGGTGGAGGGGGTGCAGAAGCAAGGCTGCGCGGCGCTGGCCAACGTGTGCTCCGGCACCGACGCCGCGGGGCTCGCACGCAAGCAGCGCGCAGCAGGCGCGGGCGCGATCGAGGCGATCGTGGCGGCGCTGCAGGCTTACCCGCAGGTGGCGGAAGTGCAGAAGCAAGGCTGCGGGGCGCTGGCCATCGTGTGCTCTGGCACCGACGCCGCGGGGCTCGCACGCAAGCAGCGCGCAGCAGCCGCGGGCGCGATCGAGGCGGCTGCGGCGGCGCTGCAGGCCCACCCGCAGGTGGCGGCCGTGCAGGCGCAAGGACAGCGCTTGCGCGATCTGCTTGCCTGAGAGGGCCGTGACTCTCTCTCAAAGCCGTTGTAGTCGAGAGAGCGGCGAGGCTTGTTTTGTTGTCGCGTCGGTGGCCTCGGTGCACATGTGCGATTGCGGGATTGGACTATGTAGTGCGCAGGGGACCTACAACGCCGTTACAGGTCCGCGTGCCTCCCCTCTTGCTTCCCTTCGGCCAGTAGTCGTGAAGCTCCGATTAAACTCTTTTTCGTGTCGTTTTTTCGTCTGCGGTTTTTCTTTTGAGCTTAGCCTTCGATGTTATGAAACAAACGCAAGGCGGACATGGCATATCGCTCTCGGGCCCACAGACATCCCGCACACCCGCCGCACACCCGCCGCCCCCGCGCGCGCCCCACCCCGGCCGGGAGAAAGGGGAGTGACAGTTTGGGATGGACAGCCCGAGTATGTTGAGTCCTGGCTCAACAACGCAGGGAACAAGAGGGGGTGGTCCGGCTCACAAGTCCGGCTCACGCGCCTCGAGCTTACCATCTACCGCACTGAACACTTTCGCCCCCTCGCTCCCAACCCATCCACGCTCGACCCGGTCCGCGCCGCGCGATCTCGGGCGATCTCGCACTATCTCGGGCGATCTCGGGGCCGCGCCGCGCTATCTCGGGCGATCTCGGAGCGTCGCTCGCGCGGCGTCACACCTGCTCAAAAAGGAAGGAGGTTGGAGGCAGGAGGTCACGCCCCATCCAGAGCGCCGTCGTCGCCGGGTTTTTGGCCCCCGGGTCGTCGCCCGACGGTTGCTGCGCGGGGCAGCAGACCATCGGACGGCGCGACGACGCCCCGTCCGGCACGCTCCCCCCTCCACCCGGCTATTGCCGCACGAGCGCCCTCAGCGGCGGAATTTTTCCCTCGCGCTTCCTTGGGCCCCCGGCAACGCCGACGGACTTCCCGTCCCCCCACCTGCGCCGCAATCACCGCCGTGATTGTCGGCGCTGCGCCCCTTGGCGCCTGTGCATGTCCCGCGTGCCCGCCCGCCAAGGCTGGTGCCAAGGCCAAATCAACTGCCAAGGCTGGTGCCAGGGCCAAATCAACTGCCTGGCTGGTGCCAAGGCTCAAAGGCTCTCCACTACCCGTTCAACGGCTCGTGCAACGAGGCGCTGCTGTGCGTCTTTGACGCACATCGATCATCGTCTACATGCAGGGAACAACCGTCTGGACGGCATGCTCTGGCGACTCGAGAGCTGTGCTCGGCTACGTGCGCGACGGAGCGATCCGGGCGCGGGACCACTCGGTCGACTGCAAGCCGGACTCGCCCGAGGAGTACGAGCGCATCGTCGGCGCGGGCGGGGTCGTCTCGGGCGCGAGCGGCGCCTCGCCCGCGCGAGTGTGGGCCGACGGGCGCGTGGGCTTGGCGATGTCCCGCTCCATCGGCGACGGCGAGTGCAAGCGCTTTGGCGTCATCCCCGACCCCGAGATCAAGCGGTTCGATCTCGGCGCCGCGCCTGCCAACACGCCAGAGGCCGACGGCGACCGCTTCATCATCGTCGCGTCCGACGGGGTGTGGGAGTTCATTGACTCGCAGGCAGAACGGCCCACTGCACGCGGCGGACTCACACCAGAGGAGTGCTCGATCTCATCGAAGCCGGCGGCGGCTAGCTGAGCGGCGATGGCGGCATCGTCTTCCTCTGTATCAAGCGAGTTGTCGTTCAAACTGACCTCGATTGAGCCGGCAAAACTGCTCGTCGAAAGCTCGCCCCCTCGTGGGAAGCTTCTCCCCGGGGTGCCATGTGGACATCACAGACGGAGCTTTTGACGGAGCGTTGGTGCGACTCAGATCCGAAGGCGACCCAAGTCTTGACGCGAGCCACGCAAGCCGCCGCGAGAGCGCAAGAGGCAGTGTACCCTTTGCATGCGTAGGCTGTGAGAAAGCGGGCGGCGATGAGCAGGCCGCGGACAAAATTGATAGGAAGAAGAAGACGATGGTCGATGCCCCCGAGGATGACGGGGAGTTTCCACGGGTGGACGACGATCGACCCCTTTTGACTGCGGTTGCTGAAGTCGTTGTTCCGTGTCGACATGTAGCTGTAGGTGGTCGTCTCCAATGAGAGCCAGGGGTTGAGCGGCACCAGGCCACCGTCGAAGTAGCCCGTGGCGGCGTTCAAATCCTTGCAGTTGTTGAGACAGTTTGCGTTATTGCGTTCATTCTGGTTGGTCGCCACGGGGTTGTTGTTGAGGCACTGCCCATTATTGTTTCCATTCGGGTCGATGTTGTCGTCGCATAGCCCGCTGGGGACGCACTGCTGCCCATAAACGAGCTCAGATGCCCTCGGTGTCGCTCCCACCTCACTCAGGCGGCGCCCACTCGGAGTAGTCGGCGGCGAGGGCGGCGGCGAGGGCGAAGAAGAGGGCGGCGGCGAGGGCGAGGGCGGGGGCGAAGGCGGCGGTGAGGGGGAGGGCGGCGGCGGCGGCGGCGAAGGCGGCGGCGAAGGCGGCGAAGGCGGCGGCGTGGGTGCAATCATGCCGGCTGGGTAGCAGGTGTACTCCTGCTCAAGTTAAGCAAACCTGCGCACGGTCTCCTCGTCCTCGAACAGACTCGTGTACGGGTACTTGCGCCAGAGAGGGAACTCGCGGTTGTACGCGCCGGGACCTTCCAGCGATAGCGGTTGGCCCCGACGTGGCGGGTGCCGCCGCTCTCGTGCCAGACGTCCCTGTCGGCGGCGTTGCCGAGGTGGTTGTCGCGGCTGAAGGGCGCCTTCTCGCAGTCCGGCGGCCAGGTGTCCCAGCTCCCGCCCTCGATCCACTTGCCGGGCCTGAACGTGCCGTCGTTGTCGGTGATGCCCTTCTCGCACTCGACTTGGTTGTTTGGGCCCTCCACCCGAGGGCTGTTGTTGTTGTCTCTCGGCCTGCCCCTGAGCTGCCTGCAGCGCCCGTCCTGCGAGTCGTAGGTGGTCTTGTCCCAGCAGCGGCCATAGTCCTCGACGTTTTGCGAGGCAGCGCAGGAGAAGTCGCATTGGTCCGGCGTGTCGGTGATGACAGCAATATCTCGCCACACGGTGGGGTGCCAGTAAGGGTAGTAGTCCTGCTCCTCCGGGCACTCGAGGCCGTGGCGGTCACCGTTCGGGTCGTGATGGCCCGGAGCTGGTCTTCGTTGTTTGGATTGAGCCGGTCCGCGGTGTACAGACCCTTGTTCCGCTCCCTGTAGTAGCAGTCCTGGAAAGTCCAGAAGGGCTCGTTGAGTCCACCAACATCTGTTTTCTTTCTTTCTTTAAAATCCTGCTCGTTTGGCGTGCCCGTTTTCTTTTTTCTTTCTAGGCACGGGACTGGCGCGCACTGGCACTAACACAGGTACACCACGGGTCGGAGCTGCCTAAGCGACTCCTGTGCGAGAGGACGGCGAGGCACTTTCCCACTTAGCGAAAGAAAGAATCCTCGCAATCGCGAACCCAAGGGAGGGATGGGAGGGCACGTCGCCACCACAGAGAAGTACTAGATACGCAACTAGAAGTAAGAAGATCTCCACAACTACGATCTACATGGAGGCCACCCCTTTCCCGTGCTAGCTGCTACCGTCCCGCATGCGCCTCGTGCCACTCGCCAATCTGCCGCCGAAGCGTGTGGTTGGGGAAGAGCCGAGTGAAGTCGAGCTCCTCGCCCGTCAGCGGGCTCGTCGACTTGGTCGCGAGCCAGCGCTCGATCGCCGACCGTTCGTAGGCATGCCCGTCCGCCGCCATCACCGGGTCGCTCATCACCTCGGTCGTGATCGGACAGACGAAGTCGTGCGGCGGCTCCGCCTCCTTCGCAGCCGGCGCCTCTGCAGCCGAAGAGGACGACCCTTGGTCGAGCCTTGCAGGCGCCTCGTTGTAGCTCGCTGCCGCTTCGGCCGCGGCAGCTGCCGCTTCGGCCTCGCATGCAGTCCGTGCAGCCTCAGCAGCAGCTGTCGCCGCCGCAGCGGCCTCAGCTGCTTGCTCGCAATCCGTGGCCAAATTCACCGCGGCTGCTGCCTTTTCTGCCGCCGCCGCCGCCCTCTGCGCCGCCTCCGCCGCCGCCTCCTCCGCGGCCACCGCCGCCTCCCGTGCACGCACCGCCTCGCGCTCAGCTCCACCCTGTGCTTCTGCGGCGGCCCGGTGTGCGGCCGTCGCGGCTGCTGCACGCAGCGCTGCGGCAGCGGCCTTCTCGCTCTTCGCTGCCCGCTCCGCCGCCCGATCGAGTGCCGAACGCTCTGCGGTGTGCTCAGCCGCCTCGCGCGCTACCGCCTCGCGCGCTGCCGCCTCACGCCCAGCGCCTAGCAGCTGAGCGTGCTGGAGCGCGTCGGAAGCTTGAGTCAGCTCGGCACGAAGCGAGAGCGGGAAGATGTCGCTCGCCGCATCCAACGCAAAGGCATGCGCCGCATCCTCCAACATAAACGCACTCGCCGCATCCAACGCCCGGGCCGATTCCTCCGTCTCCCCTCCGGTGGCGGCCGCGAAGCGGTCCAGAAGCGCACGCATCGACGATGCCAACTCTCTGGCTCCCGCCACGGCCACAGCCGCCTCCTCCGCCTCTCGTCGCGCCCTCCTCGCCTCCCTGATTCCCTCGCGCTCCGCAAACGCTGCCACGGCCGCATTTACATCGTGCAGTGATATCATCTGCACCGATGGGCCCAGCAAACGCCGTTCTACCTAAATAAATAAATTCGTCTAAAGTTGTTGGATGCGCACAGTTTTCTTTTTCTTTGATAAAAGAAAAGTCGAAACGGACTAGCCGGACTCCGGTTGACTGTATCCGGCTTCCGATGGCCCAGGTGTGGCAGGAGGCGGCGGCGGCGGCGGAGGAGGGTGAGGAGGGGGAGGGGGAGGAGGAGGAGGGTGAGGAGGAGGAGGGTGTGGGTGAGGAGGAGGAGGGTGAGGTCCTCCGAGTCTAGGTCCTTGCCCGAGCCCTCGTTCGAGGGTGGATGGAAGACGTTTTCTCGCACTGTCATTACCGCAGTAACTGCCGCCGTGGGGTATTCGTTGACGCCGCTTACAAAATTGCTGGCCAGAGAAGTAGATGCAGTATCGTAACACTTCACATAGAAGTTTGCCGTCTGCTCGTTATTGACTATCTTGGCTTGAAGAGAAGTAGCCGATGCAGGGAAAAGATCCCCTGCACTAGCTCCAAACGCGCAGTCAGCTTTGTCTTCTTTGAACACGAGGTTGACAGTGGTGTCACCCACAGACGGTACATTCAGGGCAACTTTGAGGCCTTTTGCCTGCCCCTGGACCAACTCAGTGCTGCCGGTAATGGCTGTACCATCAAAGTTCGTGATTGAGATAGAACCCAGCATTTGGGTGGTTGCAACCACCCATCCCTTACCTAGGAAATTGAGATAGGACCATGGCTCGCCTACCTGAACCGCCGAAATTGTACCTTCTGTTGGTGTCCCGGAGCAGCATTTGACAAAGAGCGTTTTCGTCTTTTGGCCACTGGGAAAATTCTCTGTGAGTTTTTGTTTGAAACCGCCCTCGGATGACCTTGAGAATTCGCAGGCCGTCGCCGCTGTAAGTGAATTGTATTGAAGTAAGTGCAGCCGGTGATTTCGTCAAAAATGCCTCCAGTTGCAGTTTGGAAGTTCTGCGGTTACCGAGGCACTACACCGGGCTGTGATACACAATGACACCTTGATCGCGCCGGGAGAGGGACGATAGGAGCTTGCGCCAGCGGCTTCGTCAAAGTCTCCATTAGATTGGGCAATCGATTCTGCGCCAGCGGCCTCGTCAAAGTCTCCATTCGATTGGATAATCGGATACGCTTGCCCGTCGACGACTGCCGCACTGTTTTTGACGCTCGCGGAGTCCGGGGAGTCCGATCAGAGAGCCAGCGGGGGGCAGGCGCGAGGGTGCAACGTGTCCCGAGGTACTGGACGCAGGTCGAGCCATACACTTCAAAACCGCAAATCGCCCCGTTCGCGCGTGCCTGATCGCAGCATGTGGTGACGCCGTTCTCCGTCTCGTAAGAGCTCGTGTACCCCGTCACCGTCTCGCCTTCGTAGGAGGTTGTGTGGCCCTCACACGTGAAGGGCTGCCTCGGCAGCGCATCGGGCGGGAGGCTCGAAAATGCTTGGGCGCCCGTGAGCAGGAGGCAGCTCACAGAGTCGATCATCAGTCACACCTCCGCTTGCCGCCGATCAGCGCCGCTGGCCGGCGCGCAGCGTGAAAGGAGAGCGCGACGGCGACGAAAAGGGCGAACATCCGTTGGCGGTATCGTGAAACACTAGTCGGAAGGTTTGTGAGCCGAGGTTGGCACCAGTGTCGCACTAAAAAAAGAATTTGAAAACACATGGCGCTCGCACAACACTGGGCACGGGACTGGCGCGCACTGGCACTAAAACAGGTAAAAAAAAGAAACCAGACGCACCCGAGCTCGGGCCCCGAAAACTACTAGGCACGGGGATTTTTCAACGCGTCGCCAAGGGTTCGACGGGCCCTCGTCGTGTCGTTCGTAAAGGACGTCGCGCTGCCGAAAAAGATTGCAGCAGCGGCGCGCCAGCTGCGCAGGATGGCAAGGTCGACGTGGTGGTTTCGGCTTTGGTTCAGGTTGGTCTTGGTGTGGACTGAGAGAAGTTTCCCGGCGTAGTTTACTCAAACACACATGACATTGTACGAAAGGCAAACGTAGTCACCATGCCCAACCATCTCTACTCCCCCCAACCCTGGGCCTGGCCCCCAAGCAGGAGCAAGAGAGTGAGGCATATCTAGTTTCGGCGCCCCAGAAGCAGGGGGCGCCACACCGTGCCATGAGACGGCCCCTGCTGCCTCATGCTCATGTGAAGCACCGCTATGGTGCAAGTGGGCCGCGGCGCGCTCTCACTACGGCAGATCAGCGACCGCGCCTTCGCCCGCTGCGGCAGCGTCGCCTCCGAGGAGCTCCGGCGCTGCGAAGCGCGCGACGCGCTCGCGCACCTCGTCGCGCAGCAGCCGCCCCGCGGGCGCGTCGTGGATCGTCGTTGCGACGAGGAGCGACGAGCGCTCGAGCTTCTCGATCGGGTTGACGTTCTGCTGGATCACCGTGTCGAGCAGCGACTGGTCGAAGGCGTGCGTGGCGGCGACCACGACGTGCAGCGAGCAGCACGCGATCGGCAGCGCGCCCGAGCACGAGAGCGCGTCGAGCAGGTCAAAGGCGGCCTGCTTCTCGCGCTGCTGCTCCTCGGTGTGCAGCGCCTCCTCCTTCGGCTTGCCGAGCAGCGCCTTCTGCGACCGCTTCGTCCACGTCTCGCCCACCTTAATCGTCGTGGGCCGGATCGCGGCGCCGCCCTCCGCCGTCAGCAGCTTCGCGTCGAGCGTCGAGGGGATCTTGGTGTAGTCGAGCTCGGACGCCACGTCGTCCGCCGTGTCGAAGTCGTCGTCGTTCGCCTTCGCCTCCGCCGGCCCGGCGATGGGCGCTGGCGTAGCCTTTGCGGTTGGCGCCGGAAACGACGCGCCGGGCGGTGGGGGCGGGCCACAGCCGGGCGGTGCCGCCCCGGCTGCGCACGCAGCGACCGGCATCCGGACGCGCTTCTGGGCAGCGCTATGGCGGGGTGGGGGGGCGGCAGAGGCGCTGCTGGCTGTGCGCTGGATGCTGCGGGCATTGCGGCGCGGCGGTGAATCCGGCGGTGATGCCGACCTCGCTGATGCATCGCCGCATTGGAAGAGGGAGAATCCGGCGCTCGTGTCACCAAACGACTCCGCGTACTCATGAAATGGCTGCTCCATCATCGCCTGCTGCCTGGCGGCATGCAGCTCGCCCTCCTTGGCCGCCTCGACCATCTTGTAGATGGCGGCGACGTGCCCACGCACGGCCTCGAGCTTCTCTTCGGGCGACGCAGAGGCGGGCCCGGCGTAGGTGAGCAGGTCGGACGGGATCTGGTACTGGATGAAGAGGTCGAGCAGCTGCTGCGTGAGCGCGATCTCCTTGGTCAGCGCGTCGTGGGGCAGCTTGAGCAGCGCCTCGAGCTGCGGCTTGAGCTGGATGACGAGGATGCCGAAGACGGACCCCTCGAGCTGCATCGCGCGGTACGCCTTGGCGAAGCGCTGCTGCTCCGGCGACAGGCTCGAGATCGCGTCGCGGAACTCCGTCGCCGACGGCAGCGCCTCGAGCATCAGCGGGATGTCGACCGCGTCCTTGTTCTGCAAGATGAGGGCGTGCTTCTGCTCGAAGGTGCCTGCCGGTCCCATGCGGCCGAGCAGCAGCATGAAGGAGGAGAACTGCCGCGCGCGTGCGCCCAGCATGAGTACCGACGCACCGGAACTGGTGCACGGCGCGGGCGGAGACCGCCAGTTCGGTGGCGGTGGTGAAGGAGGAGGGGAGGGCGGGTCGCCAAACTGGTGCGCGAGGTACGCGTGCACAAAGCGCTCGCCGGTAAAGCTGACGCGCGTGGCCGCGTCGAGCGCGAAGCTCATCGGCGCGACCGGCTCGGCCACACGGCGGCAGATGGTGTGGATTGCGCCGCTGGTGTGGATTGCGCCGCGCGAGCGGTCCGGCGAGAGGTGCTCGATGGTGAGCGTGCCCTCGGGGTAGTGGTCGGGGCGGCGGACGGCGAAGCAGAAAGGCTTGGGCGCATACTCGGGCTTGAAGAGGCGCTGGCCGTGGAAGTCCATGTACCGCTGGAAGTCTGCGGGAGTGACCAAGCGCCCGACGGCGTCGAGCAGCTGCTTCTTGAGCATCGCCTCGATGTAGTCGACGCCCTGCGAGAGCTGCGAGCAGCAGTCGTCCAAGTGCTTGACCGCGATGGAGAGCTTCAGCTCGACGGGCGAGAGGAGGGAGCCGTCGTCCGCTGGCGGGCAGGCGTCGGCGAGCGTGGCCCACTTGGCCTCCAATGCGCGCCGCTGCTCAGCCAGCATCGCGTTTATGTCGCCGATGCGGAGGACCGGGGTGGACGCCGCCTCGGCCGCCGCCGCGGTGACGCTCACGAGCGTACCGTCGCCGTCGCCGCCGTCGCCGTCGCCGCCGGCTGCGTCCGCCTCTTCCTCCGCCGCCCGCGCCTCGAAGAGGGGGAGGACTGGCACAAAGAGCTCGCTTGGCTGGTGAGTGGAGGCGATCAAGGCGAGGAAGCCGCGGCCGGTGTGCGCCTGCACCTTTGCGCAGCGCTCCGCCTTGGAGAAGATGCGCTGGTTCATGAATTGGCAGACCCTCTTCGACCACGCGCACAGCTCGCGAGCGGCGTGCAGCGCTGCCTCGACCTGCGGGTTGCGCCGGGGCGTGCGGCAGCCCTCGGCGTCGCGGTCAATCTTGAAGCTGAGAACGTGCGCCGCTCCCACCAGTCCCCCCGGCAGCTTGACTTGCTGCAGCAGCCAGGTTATCGGAACCTCTGTCGGGATGAACTCGACCTGGCCGGCGGGCTCTGGCGTCGCCGACGTTGTCGTCTTGAGCTGGGCCGAGCCCGAGCGCCCCTGCAGCCGCAGCTGGCGCGGGCCACCCATCGTGCCGGCGTACGCAACGAGCTCCCACTCCACGTCGATCTTCCAGAACCACTCGTTGACCCGGGTGACCACCTTTTGCTCGGACTTGCCGAAGATAGTGCTCTCCTTGACGACCTTGGATGTGGACTCGACCTCGCGCTCCTCCTCGCGGAGGAAGGTGCAGCGCTGCCGCCCGGCGAGGCGCAGGGTGACAGTCTCGCTCGCGCTCCACTCGACGAGCGTGGCAAGCTGTTGGGTGCCCACGCCAAGCGCTTCGAGGCAGGTGCACTGCGCGGCGAGGCCACAGTTGGTAACAAACTCGGCGAGAAGGTACTTATCTTCGTACGAGTGCGGTACGTCGAGTGCGAAGGTCGGCCGACGCGTGGAGTGCAGCACTTTTTGCAGCGTGACCAAAGCCTCCTCCACCCGGCGGCGAAAGCCGTGCTCGTCGAACTGGATCATGGTGGCTGCGTGCACGTGTCGGCGTGGGACGCGGTTGTCCGCGGCCTCGACACGACTGCAAGACGCGGCAGCAGGTCCTCAGCTTGGGACGCGACCAGGACGCTGGGACATCATTCTTTTTTTGCTCTCGTGCTGGGGGGGGGCGACCGGGAGAATGTGGCCCTGAGTTATGTGTACGCCAACTCAGGGTGTGTGGCAGCCCGCTGGCTGTGTGTCTTGTGAGCCTGTTTGTGTCTGTGTGTCGCTCGTGCGTGTCGTCATCATCTGTCCCGCGTCCACCCATACCGCGTTGGTGTCCAGTCCGAGCCTGACTGTTGTTCATCTTTCTACATACATACATCGTCCGTACACAACTAGGTGACACAGGCACCTCCCCCACTGTGGTCGAGCCGCACCGGCTTGGCGTGCTACCTACTACTCTCTAACTTAGTGACTTTCCCCCCGTCCGTGAGAGTTCGCCCCGTGGTTCGAGAGTTCGACCCCCGAGCCCCGTTCGGAACAGTGCGATGTGGTGCGGGTGTGGTGCGGGGGCCCTGCTGGTGCCTATGCGGCGTGGGGGGACGCGGCTGAGGGGCCGGCGGCCGAGGAGCCGGCGTTAGCAAAGAGGTCGACGGCGGGCTTGAGCGGGGGAGACTTTGTTTCTTTTTCTCCCCACCTTGATTCGACTGGTCGCAGTCGCCGCCTCCGCCTCCGCTAGTCGCCTAGGCACTCGCCGGAGACGGCGCCTGCGCCGGCGTCTCCGACGGGAGCAGCGAGTAGTCGCGGCGGGGGGTGGGCGACGGCTCCTTTGGCACTGAGCGTGGTCCCGTGGAGCTCTGGGCGCTAAGCCCTGCATTTTTCTGGTACTCACACAGCGCACCACGACTATTTCACTGCACAGTACCCCCTACCACAGAGTCAGAGAGCACAGACCCACACACTTCAAGTATCAAGACTTCTATATGGCGCGCGCGCTTGGGGCGCGCGCCGCGGCCCCGGCCGCCGCGCACACGGGGCGCCTCACTGGACGCCGTCCATCGCGTCGTCCTCGGCGGCGGTGGTGCCATCGGCCTTCTCCTCGGCGGCGGGCTGGCTTGTCGCAACCCGAACCTTGATGGGCTCGGCCCTCGCCCGCTTGCGGACCGTCACGTGCAGCAAGCCGTGCTCCAGCGTGGCCTGCACCTTCTCTGGGTCGATGCGCTCAGCGGGCAAAGCAACAGCACGGTGGATCTTGCCGCAGTAGTTGAGGCCGCTGCGCTCGACCTTGGACTCACCCCTCACGCGGAGCACCCCCTCGTCCAACGTGATGTCGACGTCCGACGGCAGGACGCCGGGCGCCTCGAACGCGAGGTGGAAGGCGTCCTCGGTCTCGCGGAGCTCGGAGGAGTGGCAGCGTGGCGGGGTGTGCGCGAATGCGTCGACCAGGTCGAAGAGGTCGTGGCGCGGGAAGGGCATCTGGAGAGCTAGCATTGTGCTTCGAATGAGGTTGGCGGATCTCTGGACCGCTCTGGAGCACTCTTGTCACGCTCGAGATTTGTCGATGTGTCTTGCCTGCCCATACGCTGTTAGCAGCACACCGCTAAAGTGTAAAGAGATGAACCGACCGAGCACTGTGATGGCAGGAGCGTTTCGCGTTTGCGCCACAGACTGTTCTTCCCTGAGTGAGATACATACAAAATTAATCACGTTTGCTCCCCCTTATCTCTGCAAGCTTTTTTTCCATGAATGAATACTTACTTACTGCAGGCTGATTCCCCTTACTTAAGCAGCCTTTCTATTGAAGTAAGTGCAGCCGGTGATTTCGTCAAAAATGCCTCCAGTTGCAGTGCCTGTCCTTTCATGACGCTCTTTGGAAGTTCTGCGGTTACCGAGGCACTACACCGGGCTGTGATACACAATGACACCTTGATCGCGCCGGGAGAGGGACGATAGGAGCTTGCGCCAGCGGCTTCGTCAAAGTCTCCATTAGATTGGGCAATCGATTCTGCGCCAGCGGCCTCGTCAAAGTCTCCATTCGATTGGATAATCGGATACGCTTGCCCGTCGACGACTGCCGCACTGTTTTTGACGCTCGCGGAGTCCGGGGAGTGTATCAGAGAGCCAGCGGGGGGCAGGCGCGAGGGTGCAACGTGTCCCGAGGTACTGGACGCAGGTCGAGCCATACAACTTCAAAACCGCAAATCGCCCCGTTCGCGCGTGCCTGATCGCAGCATGTGGTGACGCCGTTCTCCGTCTCGTAAGAGCTCGTGTACCCCGTCACCGTCTCGCCTTCGTAGGAGGTTGTGTGGCCCTCACACGTGAAGGGCAGCCTCGGCAGCGCGTCGGACGGGAGGCTCGAAAATGCTTGGGCGCCCGTGTGAGCAGGAGGCAGTCACAGAGTCAATCATCAGTCACACCTCTCACCTGCGAGCATGCCCGCTTGGTGGGTCGGCTGTCTACCGCGCTGGCGGTGGCGGGTGCGGCGGCGGTAGGGGAGCGAGGCGGTGTGGCCGGGGGCTGCGATGTGCCTGCTCACGCGTAGCCCCAGGCGTAGCCCCAGGCCACGTTCCCGGACGCTCCGACGCACAGTTGTTCACGGAATCCTGTGTGTGTGTTTCCGTGTCCAGGTGAGGTAAGGTACACGTAAACGTCTCCACACACACAAAGTGGTGGGGCAAGGGGGGGCGACCCTCGCATCTCCACGCCCGGACACGGGCAGGAGCCCCACGGCACTCAAAGTGCAAGCACCGGACAACACAAAAAAAAGCACCGGCCCGGACTCCAAGTGCTCCAAGTGCTCCCGGTGCCGTGGGTGAGCAAACCTGCACCCCACTCACTCCCTCCCTCCCAGACACAACCCGCACACAACCCCCACTAGTTCAGAAACACCAAGCAGCGAGGCGAGGTCGAAGGGGCACCTTCGCGACGGGCAGGCTCGATACGGCCGCTGGCCGGGGCGGCCGCTCGACCGGCCGCCGCGGTCGGTCGTTCCGGCGGCGGCGGCGGCGGCGGCGTCGCGAGCGAACTGGTTTCGCATTCGACGAGCGATAAATAAGTTACGACGGAAAATGGACACACCAAACAAGGGGGTGGGAGAAAGGACAGGGTCCCCACCTGCCCTTCGCCAGAAAAATTTCTTCCTTTCGCTGCTGCGGGAGGGCACACAACAGGTCCAGTCGCACCGCCGCAGCTTGCCTCGCCACCCCTGCGGCCTCGCCGCCGCCGGCGCGGAAGACTCAAATCCGCACGCACATTCCGCTCCCGGTGAAGGATCTACTGAACCAAATTACCCTGAAACTGGCCCCGCCAAGAAATTGCTGAAACCTTATGCTGAGGGAGCCGATGCGAGACGCAGTCGCGCCGCTGCATATCCGGCCCCCACCCTTCGCACCACGCGCTCCCTCTCTTTCCTCGCGTAGGCTCGCCAGAGCGTCGAGACGTCGGTGATGGAGGTGGGTGCCACCAGCCCTCCCCAGACCCCCCAACCGCCACCCACCACCACGGAGTCCTGCGGCCGCCCGAGGATTGCAACCCCTCCAACGTATTGCTCTATCCGCATGCTCTCACTGGCGGTGTGGAGACATTACTACGGTGACGAGGGCGACCCTCCTGCCTCCGAGGCCACGTGGATGGCCCAGGCACCCACCGCACCCACCGCACGCGCAACCCCACGGCCCCACAACCGCCAGCCCCCCCCCCCCGCCCGCGCGACTTGTTGGAGGGGTCGTAAACCCTCGGGCGGCGGCCGGACTTCGTCTCCCCCTCTGGGCGGCTGGCCTCTCCGGGGGGCATGGGAGGTGACTCTTTCCAGACGCTTCCCATAAACGGCAGGAGGGGTTTAAAAACCTCAAGAGAGGGGGCGATCCCTCGCAACGCCGTCCGTTTTCCGCACACTTAGGACTTCGGGGCACACACTCGCCGAGGGGCCGCCCATGGACTATACAACCGACACGGGTCTTTCGCCTTCTACAAGGGGGGAGCCGGTCGGCAGCCGGCTGTGGGAAGGCCGGC
>NW_005201213.1:27235-38499 GCF_000372725.1 Emiliania huxleyi CCMP1516 | reverse complement strand
AGGGGGGGGGGGGACCTACGCACAGGTGCCGCACACACACGCACCGGGCCGGTGCTTGCACTTTGAATGCCGTGCCGGCTCCTGCCCGTGTCCGGGTGTGGAGATGCGAGGGTCGCCCCCCCTTGCCCCACCACTTTGTGTGTGTGGAGACGTTTACCTTACCTCACCCTACCTCACACACAGGTGCGGCGACCACGCGGCCCTGCTCGAGGGGCTGGCGGCGGGGAGCGCCGACCTCGTGGTCTTCAACCTCGGCTATCTCCCCGGCGGCGACAAGTCGATTGTCACGACCGCCGAGGGCACCGTGCGCGCGATGAGCGCGGCAGAGGCTGCGGTTGCGCCGGGCGGGTGCGTGAGCGTCGCTCTCTACCCGGGACACGAGGAGGGGTCGAGGGAGGCGGAGGCGGTGCTGGAGCACGCCGCGCGCTTGCCGCAGGGAGGCTGGTCCGTGCTCTCGTCGCAGTGGATCAACCAGCGCTCCAAGCGGAGCGGCAGCCCCGCGCCGTCCCTGCTGCTCCTGCAGCGAATGCACTGAGTGACAGAGCTGGCGCCGTTCTGCTTTGGTGACCCCCCCTTCTTCTCCAGGTTCGTGACCGGTGTTACACGCGATTCACGGTGACAAAACACGTGGCCCCCTTAAATCCTTTAGCGTTTAGGGAGGGAGAGCGGAGAGTGGATTCGGCCAATTCATAAGACTGAGAAATTTCACAATCCGATTCGCGATTGAGCTTTTTTGAGGACAATACATACGGATCATACGCAATCGCAAAGCTGCTTGAAAGCTCACCGAACCAAACGCGAAATGGACGAACTCCACACTCTCTCGCTCTCACAACAGATGAAGCGAAAGAAGACAGAACGCATGGAACACCAACACCATACTAGTCTTTTACTTTTGGTTCTGAATCCAGCTCGCCGTCCAGAAGGAGGAGGTGATCGAGCCATTGAGCTTCCGCGCGCACGCCAGTCTCTCGGGCAGGTCAGGTCGCGCCTATTGACAAGATGCTCGCGGGGGCCTGAGCGGCGCAATTCGTAGCCACCTTCCCCTCCCGTGACTTGGGCCGCGCGTCAATCAGCCGCTCGTCGTTCTCGACAACCTGTGGCCACGAGCGCACCTCGGCGCACCGCGCCGCTGAGTAGAACCGTTGGCTCGCATTGCACTTGAGAGCCTCCAGCCGCGCAATCCGGGCGCGCGGGGCGTCGAAGGAGCACGGGTGCGCGCGCGGAAAGCGATGGGTGCCGGTCTCAAGCCATGGACTGCCATAGATGCGGCCGGCCTCGTGGATATGCACGTGGCGCTTTCTGCTCCTCCTCGCCCACTCGTAGAGCCTATCTAGATCTCCAAGTGTGTGGCCGGTGTGACGCGCGCCAGTCTACTCCACGCGCGGTGCCGATTGGCGAGGTAGATGGGGCCGGTGGCGGCGAGCGGAGACGACCTACCGGAGAACGGACTGCGGTCGCGCGGCGGCACGCTCTCGGACAACATCTATGTCACAGAGCCCTCTGCTTTCTCGGCTACGGCTGCTCTCCGCTCTCCTGTTCTTGTATGTCACGTCCTTGGCCGAGCTCAGGTCCAGTATGAGGGCCGCAAACAGGGGATGGCGCGGAGGAGCCGCCATAAACGCGTTGGGGACGGCCTAGCGAAGTGGCGTCGCAAGCTTTGGGGAAAGGGCGGAGGGCGGGGGAGGGAGGGCTCTCGAGAGATGTCTTCATGATGGCGTTTTGGAGCGCCTCCGACCGGCGTCGCACACATGTCGCATTGGCGCAGGAGCCAATGTCACGCCTGGAGCGGCCGAGGTTGGGTACTTCTGTGTGCTCGGGCGAAGGTGCGGTCTGGATGCGGCGGGCCTGCAGCAGCGGTCGAACAGAAGGTCCTTCTTCTCGAGGTGGCCAAAGGCGGCCACGCCGTTGGTGAGCGGCAGCGCCTATGCTGCTGGCTCGGGAGGCATCGCTCCCGCAGTGGAGGCGAGGGGAGTACGGCCCGCGCCTCGAACGGGCGGAGGCAATGCACGTCCAGGTCAATGTACACGCCGCCGAAGAGGTAGAGGTAAAAGTAGCGGGCGGCATCAACGCGCTTGATATGAGAGTCGTACCTGAAGCGAAGGCGTGGGAGCCCAATGGGAGTCCACACCTCACGTTGGCGTCCTCATTCTGTCCTGCGCACCCGTCGTAAGTGGAGAGGAAGGAGGGAAAGAATGTTTGAACGAGGCGCCGATTAGCGTCGTCGGACCAGAGGAAGAGGGTCCAATTTGCGGGAAGCACGCGAGCACACCGTGCGCGCCAACGCGCGTGATCTGGCAGCAGTGGACCACACGCCTGCCACGACTGGTGCAGCGTCGGCGGCACGATGAGGCTGTGTGCACGGCGAATCCACTCCTCATACTCGAGCTCGAGGAGGTTGGGGCTGGATCCGAGGCGTCTCAGGTGCGCGTCGACTGCGTGCGGCGGCGAGAACACGTGCGGCGGGCTCGGAAGGGCGCCGCCGCTGTCGATGCAAGCGTCGCGCGGCATATTCTACTGAACACGGAGGTGTATTGCAGGCGATTTTACGCTCTGCAAAGGCCCTTCCAGTCTACGCACTCTTGCAGACTCCTGGGACACCTTCTTGCGCCTCCCGGGGAGGAGGCAAATGCTGCTGGGCTTTCCAATCAAACTCAGTATTCACGGTCGTGGCTCGGCGATCTTGAAAATCCGCTGTGCGCTTCTTAGCTCCCCGGCCCTGGATGTGAGGTTGATGACTGCACTCCAAGTGCTCCAAGGGGGGCATAGTCCCATACATCGAGATCTCTGCGGGACACCAGCCAGCCAGTAGATTTGTTGAGTGGAGATCGTAGATGCCGACCGATTAGAGATCTTCCACACACAGCATCTCTCACAAAACTCAGAGATCTTTAACTGAAGATAGAGATCTTGAGCCGCCATCGGCACCTCGAGATCTCAGGCCGGAGACGGAGATGTCAGCGCATTCACTTTCTGCAAAGCCATACATGGCCACGACCCGGCATGCAAGCTCGGTGTAGCCCTGAGCGGGATCACTCCTTTGCAGGTTCATAGAGATCTGGGGCTCACAGAGTCTCGCCGCAATAGCGGCGATACCGACTGACCCAGCGCTTATCCTTGCCAGCCGAGGCTCGCTCGCGACGCTTCATCCATCAGTCCCCGAGTGCCTCGTCAATGTGAGCGCCTCATACAGGCCGGGCGGCTACCAGCTAAATGCACACAAGCGCCTCGCACTCATGCGCCTGTGTGGGCTCGATGACCCCACCACAGCACAGGGCCGGCGCTTACTTGACGGCGCGCTGCGCACGCTGCGCAACACGTTCTCCTTTATCGGCTTGGCTGAGCGCTGGAACGAGACGCTTGGGCTGCTTCACCGGTACACCGGCTGTGAGGAGTGGAGACTCTACAGCAATATGCACCTGACAAAGTCGCATGGGGGCAGAGCACACCAGGTAGCATCCTCGTCAGATGGAACAGGGAAACTCCGAGCCCATCTCAAAGCCACTTGCTCGGCGAAGCTCAGGACCGCCTTTGCGGCCGATTCAGAGCTGTACTGGGCGGCCGCATCCATCTATGAGGAGCAGATTGCTGCTATGCGAGATGTGCACGACGAACGCATGCGCTAGCATGTTCGCGCCTATACAGTACTGGGCCCGCGGCGCTGGCTGGCGCAGAGTCGTGCTGCGTAGCCGGTCGAGCGGCGGTCGCGGAGCATGGGGAACGCGACGGCGAGTGGCATGGGGAACGTCGACTATAATCCCTACTGAACACAGAGGTGTTTTGCAGGCGATTTTACGCTCTGCAAAGGCCCTTCCAGTCTACGCACGTCAGTTACAGAAAACACGCCTGCGTGGATCGCGTCACACCAATCCTCGCTACCCAACGCGGCCAAAGGATATCACCCTCGAGAACCGAGAGAACACCGGCAGAAAAAGAAAAAAACCCGGCGCGAGATCGCACGAGATCGCGCGATTCCGCAGCACCTCGGCGAAGTGGATGGGTTGGGGGCGAGGGGGCGAAAGTGCTCAGTGCGGTAGATGGTGAGCTCGGGGCGCGTGCCAAGACAAAAAGAATATAAACAGCCGGACAGCTGAGCAGCGCCGAGCTCCGCCTCGCGCCGGTGATGGCTTGACGCTCGGCAGCATGTCCATCAGATGTCTCAGTAGAAACGGTTACGCGTGAATCCGATTCAGCTCTGTTTCACTGCTGTGCCGCGTGGGCGAGCAAGACACGTCTTGAGCGGCTACTTGTTGTCAAGTCAAGTCAAGTGACGGTTGCCGCGGTCCTCCTCATCGTCGGCCGCCAGGCCGCCATCACCGATGTCTCGCAGATTCGGTACAACCAATTCAGTGTGACTACCGATGCGAATGGCGCGGTGACCTTCCACGACAACGAGGATGCCCTACCAACACGACATGCTGCAGGAATGCCGTGGCAAAGTCCATTGCCGCCGAGTCTGACTTCCAGCTCTACACTCCTCGCATGACCTTTAACGGGAATCGGCGCCAGATGACCATCACTGCCTCCCGCATGTCGCCCCAGCTCGTCATGGTGCGCTCCAGCGACGGCATCCTCTACTCGGTGGACAGCCCGGCCTCCTACGAATGCCCTGCAGGAGCTGTCGCCGCAACCGCCGACGCCCCCGCCCGGCCCTCCGACACCGCCCCCAGCCCCCCGAAGCCCGCCTCTGCTTTCCGAGAACAAGGCAGAAGCAGATGGCTGCGGCGGTGGCTGCATCGGCGGCATCGTTGGCGGCCTCTCCGGATTGGTCTTCGGCGTCTTTGGCGGCGGGTACGCACCCACTGCCGTGCCTGCCTGCTCGTGCCAATTGCGTCATCACAGCCCGCGTCCCCGTCGCGTGCACAGGATGTGGTACCTGAAGAAGAAGAAGCAGCAGCAGAGGCAGGGCGGCGGCAATGATGTCGAGGTCACGGGGGGCAAGGTCTGAAAAACGCAGCGAACACAGTACGAGCGTAGTTACCCGGCTCTCGTCATATCGCCTGTACGTAGGGAAGGGTCGACAGGACCGGAGCGACCGCAGTGGCGCAGGCCGGATGGACAGGAGTGCTACGTGGAGAGCAGGCTGGCCGGAGTTAAGAGGAGAAGGACAGGACAGGGTGAGGAGACAGGGATGCCGACAGGGAGACCGCCGGGAGAGTAGAGTAGTAGTACCCCCCACCCCCCACCCGCCCCACCATGCCCCTCCCTGAACCCCCACCGCCTGAGGACCCTGAATATGCCCGACGTACTCGGGCCCCGCCACGCGAGAGCGGAGCTGACCTACGGGGCAGTGTGGATGCGATAGTGGTGTGCCACGAGAGTGAGATAACAAGTAAAGTAAAGAAAGAAGCTCCCCGCATACGTTGTCTATGTGTAATGACCGCGCAAGATATAAAGGGTGGCTAAGGGCTCTGCCCGCAAGGCGCCCGCGTCGCAGACGCGGTACCATTGACAAAATCTGCTATACCCCCACACGAGCAAATAGCAAAATCCGAATACCGTGCACGAACTGCGTGATGTGAGCCGTGCAAGCCTTCAGCTGGTGCCAAGACATCCGTAAAATTGAAGCCAAGAACGTCCGCCAAATCCGTGCTTTCGGAGCAACTGGGGACGACACGCTGCGGAATCGGATCGAGCCCATGGAGGAGGAGGGTGCAGTCGGCGAATCGGAGGAGGATGAGGAGGGCGCAGTCGTCGACGTTGGCGTGTCTGACTCAGAGGAGGAGTTGGAGGTGCTCCAGCAACCTAACCTGATCCAGAAGCTCGCCGACGTTGTCAGGTTACGTGCGTCATGCGTGATCGAGCTTGAGGGAGGAGCTCAGCTGACGATTCGGCCGGCCACCCAGCGCCGCCGCCCACCGCCACCCACAAAGCGCCTGCTCTACTATCCCGTACCTGGCTGGCTGACGCTCGCCCCCCCCGCTCCACTTTCCCCTGACCATGCCCGTGATAGCACCATCACTGTCGCCGTCCTGGTTTTGAACGTGGCAGCTAGGCTCTAGGGACTCGGTAGTCGTGACCCGGTGACCGCCCCCTGAGTGTGAGGAGCAGGAGAGAGAGAGCTTTGTGGTGTTGGTGTACGCAATAACGGGACAGGGTGGTTGTTCTCTCCATCTCCCCTTCTAGCTCTTAGCATGAGCTGCGCCCTGTGTCCGACCCCTTTTGCGCAGCAACACCTTAAACTTTCAGGCCCTCCAAATTCGGGTCGGAGCGTAGCGGAGTGGGCCCCGAGTTTGAAAAGGGCGACGGACGCTTGCGTCCTAGCCTCCAACAACGCCTCCCCGGCGCAGAGGGGCCTCCGGAGGGATGCTCAACCGCTCCACGCCACGCCGCTTGCGGCGGTGAGTGAGTATTCTTGATACGAAACCACGACGACACACACCAGTCGACTCGCATCGGTTGCCTCCATGAACGGCGGAGCTATTCTCGCGTCCACACCACACCTGGCTCCAACGTGGACACGCCCATAGCTGGGGACACTACTAGGTCACGCATGGCATCAGAAGTTTGATCTCTGGGCCCCGAAAGGCATCTCTAGCAGCGTCGTTACGCATGCGCCCTCCCCTCCTGGCGCATACGCCTCACGTCTCGACAGAGCGTAAGCCCTTGGCGTGTGACGAGACGAGTTTCTTCGCCATCGCAGCGAGCAGCACACCACTCGCCGCAGCAGCCGGAGGCATCGCCGCAGCACTGTCTGCGCCGCGGTCCCGCACCCGTCGACGAAGCTCCCCCCGCGGAAGACCGCGCGTAGCGACGCCTTGACGATCGAGATGAGCTCGCTTGAAGCTCGCCCACCTACTGCCCCTGAGAGTTGGTTACCGAGTGGGATCAGCTCCCCCCCTTGGGATCGAAGCCGCCACACCTCGCACCCAACATCCCAGGCGGGATCAGAGAGAGACTCCGCACCGGACACCGCCCGGGCACAGACCCCCTACCCGTCGGACTACGCCTGGACCCCTCACAGAGCAGCCCACGCACAGGTCACACGCATCGGCAGATTTGACACCTGGTTCAGGCGTAGACAGCACACACTGGTCACAGTTGCATAGCCCTGCCGGGGGGGACGAGTTCGCAAGGTTAATATTAAAAGAATACAAAGTGGTGACAACCACTGAGTTCTCAGTGGACGAACGAGCGTCGACTGAACAGAAGATGGGTGTCAAAACACCGGTGTCGGAGGCAGGCGATGGCCAGCCTCAACGACGGGATGGCTGCAAAGCAACCGACGCCCCTCTCGTACAAGTCAATCCTCGGTCGTAGTTGCCCATTTCCTCTCAGCATCCTGACTCGCCCCAGCCGCCTCAGCATCCCTTCTCGCACCAGTTCGACGTCTCCGATCACCTCTCTCGCTGCACGACCCACTCTCTCCTCCACAGGTGGTTTTGCCCCACCAAAGCGCTCGTCTCCCAACTCCAGCGTCGTCCACCCCATGAACCTGTCGATCTCCTCGTCGCCCACGCCCTTGTTCCCCATGTACTCCAGCATAAGCTCGTCGTCCTCCTCAGCATAGCTCCCTCCTCCCACCATGTCGCCTCTCGACTCCGCTCCATCGATCCCACTCCGGCCGCTGCTCCCCGCTGCCTCGCTATCGCCTCCGCTCTCCACTTCCATCTGAACTTCTTCTCTCTGCTCACCACTGACTGACTGATTGACCGACTGACTCAAGTACTGATTGACTGAATGACTGCCTTGACCCCACCCTGAGTCTGAAATTCTCGCTTCTCTGTCCACCTTAGCCTTCTTTCTGCCTGTCCTATGCCCAACCCGCCTCCACATCTCCACCTCCTCATCGCATCCGCTCGAGTCTGATTCCGAAATCTCCATCTCTTCGCTCTGATCCGCCTCAGCTTGCCTCCTCTCCTCTCTCACCCGCCGATTGCTCTCCTCCAACGACCACTGAATCGCCTTCTCCTCCCGTTCCTCGCTCCGACGCAGCCATTTCTCCACTCTTCCAGTCCCCTCTCCACTCATATAGCGTCCGTCCAACCCGCTCACCATGTGCTTTTGCACTTCCGCATCCCGAATCGCATCCACCCTCTGTCCGCCCACAAAACATCGCCACCCAAAAGGCCCCATCTGAAGTAAGGTCTCAGCGCTCCGCACCGATCGCGTCTTCTTTTCCTGCACCTTTGCCCTCTCCCTCTTAGCTGACGTCTCCATCCGCGCCTCCTCCCCTCTCGGCACCATCTCCCTCACGGCCCCTTCCACCAAGCGAGCCCCTTGTCCCCGACGGTACAAATCATCTTCGTTCGCACGTACACGATGACTTCCTGTCTCCCTGCGCCGCTTCTCCTCCCCCTGTTGCGCGACCTCCTCTAGCCTCTCCTCGTACACCAGCAGTTCCTCGTTGATATTTCCCCATAGATTTCTCAGCGCCTCCACTACTTTCCTCTCTCCTCCCTCCTCTCCGTCCTCGTCCGATCGCACCATCCCTGCCGCCGCCACACACACACACTCACACACACTCACGCTTGCGGCGGTCCTCTTCCCAGCTCGCGCTGAGGGCCCAGAAGTTATTATACTAGAGAGAGAGAGACTTCGGTGGGACGGACGGAAAACACCCCCCCCTTTTATGCCTGACCCTGGGCATGGCCCCTCGATCTCCTCCTCCATCGCGACGTTGTGCAACTCACCCCGTGAGTACCCGCGGTAAAATGTCTAGATAGCGGCGCTATGACCTATATCTGAGCCCTGGCACCCCTGGCTGTCAGGCTATCAGGTGCTGTCAGGTGATCTGTCGGGGACCGTGTCGGGCTGTCGGGCACTGTCAGGCACTGTCCCGCACGCACGCCTTCGAGGTCAGCTGCGGCCGAGCGACGATCGGCTCGTCTTCTCCGATCGCTGGGCGGTCACTCTCCGGCCCATTACCCGCCTGCCGATCACCTGTCGCCGCGCGCTGGCCGCTCGCCTTCCCCAGAGAAGAACTTTGCCGATCAAAGAGATAAATTTCCGATTTCGTGCACAAAGAGCACAAAGGTGGCACCCTCGGCCAGCTGAAGCTCTCGACTCTTCGACCGAGCTCTGGACGATGCCGACCTCAAACCACCAGCGCCAGCAACGACGTGCCTCGGCTCGCCGCGCATCTGTTGCGACCGACGACGTGCCCGACGCCGTCCCGCGGCCGCAAGGAAGAGGCCCGCGCAACCACTTCTGGGACCCGCGGCCGCCGGGCGTGTGGCGGCACAACGAGTCGAACGAACCGTACCAGAGCAGAGCGGCGCGTCTCGCGAGCGCCCGCGGCCGCCACGCCGCCGCCGTCCGCGGCCGACGGTGGTCGCGAATCAACGCGCCGCGGTGCACCGCTGCGCCTGCTTCCTTGCGCGCCGCTGGACGTCGGCCGAGAAGACCGCTTCCCTCTGGGGACCCGACTCCGCGAAGATCGCGCGCGCGTCGTGAGTGGCGGCGCGCGCGCGATCTCTGTTCCCGGGCACGCCGGTCGCAGTGACATGGGATCCCAGGCTCAAAAGCGCTCAACAGCGAGCTGCTCCTCCTCCTGCCGCCGCTCCGCTCACCGAGACAACTCGGTGCCGCCGTTCTCGCCGCCGCCGCCGCCGCCGCCGCCTCCGCCGCCGCCGCCGCCGCCGCCTCCGCCTCGCGCCTTGCCTCCGTCACCGCCGCCCTCCATCTCGCAGCGGCGCGTCCCTCTGATGGCGCGGGCTCCTCGCTCGTTGGCGCCTCGCGCCCTCGCCGCCGCCCCCCCCTCTCGCCGCCGCTCCGCTCGTGGCCGCCCCATCCCCTGTCAATCCCGCCGCCTCCCCTGCCAATCCCCCGCACCACCGCCGCCACCGCCTCGCGCGTTTAGCGGGCCTTTAAGCTTAGGAATCCTAAATAGTAAAAAATAGGAGGACAGCATAAAGAATTTAGACAATGCAACTCTCTCTCCTATGGCGTCAGTAGGTCAGCCTTGCACGTCGGGTGGAAGTCGGGCGGCGCCTTCTGCGGCACCGGCCTCGGTAACGGCTCCGACCGCTCGACGGCGGACAGCCGATACTTCTCGTAGACGAGCCACTCCGGCGCGTGTCTGGTGGTCGTCCGCACCCCATATGGCACCTCTTCCGCCGGGGCCGGCCGCACCAATGGGATCGCCTCGTCCAGGTATCCCGCCATGTCGAGGTCGCCTCCGGCCGCTTGTCGTTTGGCCTCGTCCGACAGGTACCTTCGGAGCTCCAGCGTGTCGGTGATGTCCCGCTCTCGCCTCTCATTGAACAGCCGGTCCCCGTCCGCGGCTGCTCTCCTCGTGGCCGCCACGCCCGCATAGTCGTGCCTTCCAATTATGGCGTCAACCATGTCGCGCGGGCGGCCAAGCCACCCGTCGCCGTAGATGTCGGCGACCAGGTCAATCGCTATCATCACTTGCGCCCTCGTGCCGGGGTCTATGATCGCGTTGATCGCTACCGCTGTCAAGGTTCCGTGATCGTGGGGTAGCTCCTGCGAGAAGCTGGTAATGACGTGCTCGAACGCCGGTGCCTCACCCCGCATACCCGCGTAGTGCACTGGCAGCTTCGCATACGCTGGCACCATAAAGGGCAGCGCCGCCTCGACCGCCGCTTCCGCCGCGGCTCGTACCGCCCCGGTCTGCCCTTGTGGCACCTCGACCGTCGGTAGTAGCCCTCCTGTCAGCAGCACCGTCGGCTGCGTCGCGCAGGTCGCGAGGCACACGATGAATGCCATCGCGCCTCCCATCTGTCGATTGGTGGCGCCACCGCGCGGCGTGGCGGTCCCCCGGCCGCCGTTCAGTCGCTTGGCATTCTCCCTCCATGCGGCACTGCCGAAGGCGCTACCCGCCGGCCCGACGCCCTCTTCGGGCTCGCCAGCCGCCGGTGGCGCGCCCGCTTTCTCCCCCGGCCCGACGCCCTCATCGGGCCCGCCGGCCGCCGGTCGGGCGCCTGCGCTCTTCCCCGGCCCCGCGGCCCGACGCCCTTATCGGGCCCGCCGCGGGCACGCCGGTCGCAGTGACATGGGATCCCAGGCTCAAAAGCGCTCAACAGCGAGCTGCTCCTCCTCCTGCCGCCGCTCCGCTCACCGAGACAACTCGGTGCCGCCGTTCTCGCCGCCGCCGCCGCCGCCGCCGCCTCCGCCGCCGCCGCCGCCGCCGCCGCCGCCTCGCGCCTTGCCTCCGTCACCGCCGCCCTCCATCTCGCAGCGGCGCGTCCCTCTGATGGCGCGGGCTCCTCGCTCGTTGGCGCCTCGCGCCCTCGCCGCCGCCCCCCCTCTCGCCGCCGCTCCGCTCGTGGCCGCCCCATCCCCTGTCAATCCCGCCGCCT
>NW_005201213.1:25454-26471 GCF_000372725.1 Emiliania huxleyi CCMP1516 | reverse complement strand
CCGAGTGCAATGTCGAAGGTGCCACCTTTTATCAGCCACAAAAAAGGCCCGCGCGTGCTGCGCGGGCCCGGCGAGCGACTAGCGAGCCAACCTGCTAGTTGTGTGAAAAATGTCCTAGCGCGCGCGATAAGGTTTTTGCTCGCCTTCCCTGGGACCCCGTGTTGCGTGACTCTGTGCAATTTCGGGCCCGGGGTTGTGTGTGAAAAATGTGGGGAAAGTTTTTTTTCTGCCCCTCATTTCGTTGTGTAAATCTGCAGCACGCCGCCATGCTCGTCCTCGCTCTTCTCTCGACGCCCTCAATCGCCGCCTCTCGCCCCCGTCCGCGGCGCGGGGGGGCACTCATCGACACGCGCAACCGCACCGACCTCAGCAACAAGCTCCAGACCGACGCGTCGGCACCCGCCCTCGCGGCGTCTGCCTCGCGCAAACCCGACAAGGCCGCGGAGCTCCTGCTCCACCAAGACGTCCTCGGGGGTGGGGGGGCGCTGTTCGGTGCCTGTCCGGTCGTCGCCACCTTTCACGCCTTCTCCTTCTCCTTCCCGTTCAACCTCTCCAAGTTCAGCGGCGCCGCCTCGCGCGCCGCCGGCCCGACTACCTTCAAGCCCATCGGCGCCGCGGCCGACCCCGAGCTCGCCTCCTTTGGCGAGGCTGCCGGCGCGGTCAAGAATGGCGACGTCTCGCTCGCCGACTCCACCGCCAACTCCGTCGGTGTCACGTGCGGCGGCGGCGCCCCTGTGTGGTGCGCGGCGCCGCCGCAGCCGCTCGCCGAGCTTTGCGTCTCTAAGGATCCGATCGAGGCCTCGGGCTCCACGAGCAACGAGACGGACTTCAAATCCGCCACGGCCCACTCCAAGATCGAGGCCGACGAGACGGACACAAAGGTGTGCGACTCAGTTCTCTCTCTGTTCTCTTCACCCACCGCCACCTCCCGCCCCTCCACCCACCCCAACACCATCCCTTGCCGGCCGGCCTCCCCCGCCGCCCTCCCCACCTCCCTTGCCGCCGCTCCCCCGCCGC
>NW_005201213.1:4360-25354 GCF_000372725.1 Emiliania huxleyi CCMP1516 | reverse complement strand
CCTCCCCCAAACTCCCTTGCCGCCTCTCCCTGCTCCGCCGCCCTCCCCTGCGCCGCCCTCCACCCCCTCTCGCCCCCTCTTCGCCCCGCCCTCGCTCCCCGCTCCCACACCGTCGGCCCCACATCGGCGCCTCCGCTGCGCGCCGTCGCCGCCTCTCCGCTCCAACCTCCCCCCCTCCCCTCAGAACGAGCCTGCTCCGGGCTCCACGACGGACGAGGCAGGCTCCATGACCGCCACGGCCCACTCCAACGTCTACCCAACCACCTCCAAGCTCAACATGGGCGCCTACGCCGAGCTCGCCCCCTTTGACGAGACTTCCGGCGCGACCAAGATCGGTTACCCCTCACTCGAGACGAGCTTCAGGAACGCCACGGCCCTCTCAGAGATCGATGCGGCCTCGCTGCTCTTTCTCCACTCTTGTGCGGCCGTGCTGGCGCTGCTCCTCGCGGCGTGCCTTGGGCTGCTGCTGCGTGGACAGGTCAAGAAGAAGAGGGTGGAGGGCCGCGGCCACGCAGCGATCTCCGTACCCTTGCTCTCCAGCACGCGTGCTCTCCGAGTTGGCATTGTGTTCATCTTCTGCCTGCAGGCCGCGCGCACTGAAATCTCTCGCTCCCCAATGCACCTCCTCAGCTCTCGCGCTTCACCCAGCCCTGGTGCCCAGCCCCCCCACCCCCCCACGCTCATGTTCATGTTCATGTTCATGTTCATGTTCATGTTCATGTCATGTCATGTCATGTCATGTTCATGTGTACCTCGAGGTAGGTGTGCTGGGCTGCGCCGCCTCACCCTGCGCCGCCGCCGTCCGCCTCGCCGTCGCCGCCGCCGCCTGACGTGCAGCTGCTCGACCTCCGCGCCGCCACCACGTACCAGGACTCGAGCTTGTTCGACAAGCAGGCGCCCGTGAGCGACCTGTCATACGCCGACAGCACGACGGGACGGCCGTGGGCCGAGTGCGGCCACTACACAAGCCAATGGTGGGGCGTCGACCTCGGGAGCGAGGTGTATGTGCGCTACGTGCGGCTGCAGAACCGCAACGACTGCTGCGCGGAGCGGCTGACGGACGTCGACATCTATCTCGGCTCGACGGCGGAGACGTACACGGGCAACGCGCTGGTGAAGTCGGACGTGAGCGTGTTGTCGAACGTGATGTTGGAGGTGGAGATCAACGCGTTGGGGCGCTACATCTACCTCAACCGGCCGTCTGCGGCGGGGCTGACGGTGTGCAAGTTCTACGTCTTCGCTTCGCCCGCGCCGCCGCCCAAGGTGCTGGTCCAGTTCGCCGTCACCAGCGGCTCCAGGTGCGCCGAGAGCCTGCCGTACGGCCCGGAGCCGTCCAATTTCGCGACGTCGACCTCGCCGCTGGTCTGCACCGACTGCGTCACCGACACGACCGACACGTGGGAGCAGGAGTTCTACTGCGACGGCAGCACTGGCCCCGACCTGACGCTCGAGTACAAGTTCGACACGGACCGCACGATCGGCGCCACCCTCGCCGCGGCCAACTTGGGCGGCATCCCCGTCACATGGTCCGCCTCGGGCTCGCTCCTCAGCAGCCCCGTCACCATGAGCGGCACGTGGGTCGGCACCTCGACCACCGTGTACTGGACCGGCTCCGTCGGCGCCTCCGGCTCGGCTCTGGCCTCGGACGACTTCGCGTGGATGGGCGGCAGCGGCGTGATCATCGACGGCGACCAGCAGAACACGGTCTCCGGCTCCACCGGCGTCTGCTCGGGCACGGGCGTCTACGGCCAGTCGAACTGCAACTCGGGCGACAGCAGCTGCAGCACCCTGTACTACGGCTCGTCGTCCAAGTCGTGCTCGAGCATGATCACCCGCGTGTACGCGCGCGCCAGTCCCAAGCCGCCGGCGGCGCCTCCCTCCGCCTCTCCCTCCCCGCCACCACCGCCATCACCGCCATCACCGCCTTCACCGCCGCCGCCGCTGTCGCCGCCGTCGCCGCCGTCCTTGCCGTCTCCGCCCTCTACGCCGCCGCCGCTGCCGCCCTTGCCGCCGCCGCCCACTCCGCCGCCTCTTCTACCCGACATGGTGAGCTGCGATTTCGAGGTCGACATTTGCGCCTGGATCGACACCGCGCCGGACGGGTTCTCTTGGACCCGCACGAGCGGCAGCACGCCATCGTCATACACAGGCCCTAGCGGCGACCACACCACCGGCTCGGGCTACTACCTCTTCACCGAGGCGACCTCGCGCTCCAACAAGCTGCACCAGCTCGAGAGCCCGCGCTTCTCGCTCCAGCAGGACGCCACCCTCTCCTTCTTCTACCACATGTACGACGGGTTCACGTTCAGCAATGAGATGGGCACCCTCTCCATCGAGGCCTACAACAATGAGACGGGCTGGTCCACGCTCTGGAGCAGGACTGGTAACCAGGGCAATAGCTGGCTCGACGCGGCGATCCTCCTGCCCGCCTCGACGACGAAGGTGCGCTTCAACGGCTTGACGGGGTCTAGTGGCTACACACCTGTCAGGTCGGACATGGCGCTGGACGACGTCTCCTTCTCGCAGTTTGCACCGCCGTCGCCGCCGCCGTCGCCGCCGCCGCCGCCGCTCCTCCCTGGCGGCTACTTCATCACCGGCCCGTGCTCGCTCACCGACGGCGGCTTGTGCGCCGCGTCGCCAAACTACCCGAACAGCTATGGCAGGAACGAGGAGTGCACCATCAGCGGCGTGCCGCCATACGAGCTGGAGACGGTCGCCTTTGATGTGGAGCAATGCGGCAGCTGCGGTTGTGACTATCTCACCGTCAACGGCAAGAAGTACTGCGGCACGTCGGGGCCGAGTGGCGCGGTGGCGGAGGACGGCGTCATCGAGTGGCGATCGGATGGCAGCGTAGTCGGGTCGGGCTGGAAGGCGCGCCCCTGGTCCCTCTCGCTCCCCTTCTTTCTCCTCTCTGATGCCCTCCTCCCTCTGCCGTCAGATCTGTTGGGCGACCCCGCCGCCTTCACCGCCATCACCGCCTCTCGCTCCGCCGCTATCACCGCCATCACCGCCATCACCGCCTTCACCGCCGCCGCCGCCGCCGCCGCCGTCGCCGCCGTCCTTGCCGTCTCCGCCCTCTACGCCGCCGCCGCTGCCGCCCTTGCCGCCGCCGCCCACTCCGCCGCCTCTTCTACCCGACATGGTGAGCTGCGATTTCGAGGTCGACATTTGCGCCTGGATCGACACCGCGCCGGACGGGTTCTCTTGGACCCGCACGAGCGGCAGCACGCCATCGTCATACACAGGCCCTAGCGGCGACCACACCACCGGCTCGGGCTACTACCTCTTCACCGAGGCGACCTCGCGCTCCAACAAGCTGCACCAGCTCGAGAGCCCGCGCTTCTCGCTCCAGCAGGACGCCACCCTCTCCTTCTTCTACCACATGTACGACGGGTACTGGTACAGCAATGAGATAGGCACCCTCTCCATCGAGGCCTACAACAATGAGACGGGCTGGTCCACGCTCTGGAGCAGGACTGGTAACCAGGGCAATAGCTGGCTCGACGCGGCGATCCTCCTGCCCGCCTCGACGACGAAGGTGCGCTTCAACGGCTTGACGGGGTCTAGTTGGTCGGACAGGTCGGACATGGCGCTGGACGACGTCTCCTTCTCGCAGTTTGCACCGCCGTCGCCGCCGCCGTCGCCGCCGTCCTTGCCGTCTCCGCCCTCTACGCCGCCGACGCCGCCGTCCTTGCCGCCGTCGCCCTCATCGCCGCCGCCGCCGCCCTCTCCACCGTCCTCTCCGCCTCCGCCGCCCTCTCCTCCGCCTCTTCTACCCGACATGGTGCAGCTGAGCTGCGATTTCGAGGTCGACATTTGCGCCTGGACCAACCTCGGATGGGATTTGCCGGTCGGGGCTTATTGGTACCGCAAGAGCGGCGGCACGTCATCATCAAACACAGGCCCGAGCAGCGACCACACCACCGGCTCGGGCTACTACGTCTACACCGAAGGCGACTATGAATACCACTACGGAGATGACTCGCCCTACAACAAGCTGCACCAGCTCGAGAGCCCGCGCTTCTCGCTCCAGCAGGACGCCACCCTCTCCTTCTTCTACCACATGTACGGCTTGGACATGGGCACCCTCTCCGTCCAGGCCAACAACGACGAGACGGGATGGTCGACACTCTGGAGCAGGACCGGCGACCAGGGCGACGCCTGGTCCGGCGCGGCGGTCGTCCTACCCGCCTCGACGACGAAGGTGCGCTTCAACGGCTTGACGGGGTCGGGCTCCAGGTCGGACATGGCGCTGGACGACGTCTCCTTCTCGCAGTCTGTGCCTCCGTCTCTGCCGCCGTACCCTCCGGCCAAGGCGCCGGTCCCGCCGCCGGTCCCGCCGTCGCCGCCGTCGCTGCCGCCGCCCTCGTCCCCACCGACCTCGCCGCCGCCGCCGCCGCCGCCCTCGTCCCCACCGACCTCACCACTACCGCCGCTCCGGCCCAACGAAGCGTCCGCACAGACAGAAAGCGAGCTTCGCTCCTTGATTGCCAACGGCCAGGCGCACATCTTCGTCGCGCCCGGCGCCCACATCATGCTGAGATCCACGCTGGACTCCAAGTGCAGCGGCAATGTCGCGCTTGTTGTTCGCAGCAGCGGAGTTGGCGCGACCCTCGATGGCCAGGGCCGGTCGCGGCTCTTTTCTATGTCTGGCGGCTGCAACCTCACCCTCCAGGGGCTGACGCTCGTCAACGGCTACACCGATGGCGACGGCGGCGCCATCCGAGGCTCCGGTGCGGGCTCCCTCAAATTGAAAGACTCGAGCATCGAGGATAGCGAGTCCGGTGGAGACGGCGGCGGCATCGCCATGGAGAACAGCGGCGATGTCGAGCTCGAGAGGTCGAGCCTCTCTGGCTGCCGTGCCGCGGGCAGCGGCGGCGGCATCTCAATCCGGCAGAGCGGCGCGCTTGCGCTTACTACTAGCTCGAGCATTACAGACTGCTCCGCCGGCGCCAATGGCGGCGGCATCGCCATGGCCGACAGTGGAGCGCTTTCGCTGACAGACAGTGGGGTGAGCAACAGCATCGCAGCGAACAGCGGCGGAGGAATCCAGTACGAGAGCAGCACGGGCAGTGCAACCCTCGTGCGGTCGAACGTGAGCGAGAACCGGGCAGCCTCGGCCTCCGCCTTCTACTACAGCGGCTCGGATTCGATGCAGGGGTCGGTGGCCGACTCGCTTTTTGAGAGCAACGTCGCTGACAGTGACGGGGTCACGATCACAGCCGTCTCCCAACTAAGCTGGCACCCCTGCCCGCTCGGCGAATGGATGCCCACTCGTGGCGTATTCGAGGGCGACGTGCTCGGCTGCAACGCCTGTCCCGAACGGTACTACGGCATTGCAGCCGACCTGATTACCGCCAGGTGCAGCAACATCTGCCCGCCAGGTTATTACTGCGGGGAGAGGACCGTTAACCCGACGCCTTGCGCCAACGGGACTTACATGCCGCTCTTTGGAGCGTCCAAAGCAGAAGACTGCCTTGATTGTCCCCGCGGGCAGTACCAGTCGAAGCCCGGCCAGCCGAGCTGCACAACCTGCCCAACAGGGACCCACTCGGCCAACACCGGGAGCTCGGAATGTGAGGTTTGCAAGTCGGGCGGCTACTGCGAGGTGGTGGACGGGAGCATGGTGCGGCAGGCGTGCCCCGCCGGCAGCTACAACCCGGAAACCAAATCCACCTCAATAGAATCGTGCCTTCTCTGCCCCGCCGGCACCTCGAGCTCTGGCATCGAGGCTAGCAAAAACGCTACCTGTGTGCCTTGCCGCGCCGGCAGCTTCGCATCTGGGAAGGGTGAGCAGGCCTGCCAGAATTGCCCGCAGGGCTACTACCAGAGCGATATTGGCGCAGCCGCCTGCGTCCGCTGCGCTGCTGGCAAGTTTTGCCCTCAGGGCTCGTCGCGCGAGCTGGACGCGCAGTGCGAGGCGGGCACGTACGCGAGGCTGACCGACCGGAGCGGCGACCCCGAGTGCCTCGACTGCCCCGCCGGCTCGTCGTGCGGCGGCGGGGCGGCGCCGCCCTCCGAGTGCTCGCCGGGCTCTTTCGCCGCCACGGCCGGCCTCTCCGAGTGCGCCAGCTGTGCGGGCGGGACGTACCAGGGCGAGTCGAACGCGACGAGCTGCCTTCCGTGCGTGGAGGGCAGCTACTGCGCCGAGGGCGCGTCGGCGCCGCTGCCTTGCGTTGCGGGCAGCTACTCGACCGCCACCAACCTCACCGCCGCGGGCGAGTGCACCGACGCCTCGCCGGGCCACTTCGCCACCCCCGGCTCCACGCAGCAGACGGCGTGCGCCAAGGGGTCGTACACGGACGCGTACGGGCAGGGCGCGTGCACGCCCTGCGCCGGCGGCACGTACCAGGACGAGGAAGGCAAGACGGCGTGCGAGCCGTGCGAGGCGGGAAGCCACTGCGCTGTTGGCGCGGCGGCGGCGCTGCCGTGCGAGGCTGGCAGCTACTCGAGCGCCACCAACCTCACCGACGCGAGCGAGTGCACCGACGCCACGCCGGGCCACTTCGCCACCACCGGCTCCACCGAGCAGACGGCGTGCCGCGAGGGCAGCTTCGCCAACGGCACCCGCAACGACGCGTGCGAGCTGTGCCCCGAGGGGCACTACCAGGACCGGCCCGCCGCCGCCGCCTGCGTCCGCTGCGCTGCTGGCAAGTTTTGCCCGGTGGGGTCGTCGCGCGAGCTGGACGCGCAGTGCGAGGCGGGCACGTACGCGAGGCTGACCGACCGGAGCGGCGACCCCGAGTGCCTCGACTGCCCCGCCGGCTCGTCGTGCGGCGGCGGGGCGGCGCCGCCGTCCGAGTGCTCGCCGGGCTCTTTCGCCGCCACGGCCGGCCTCTCCGAGTGCGCCAGCTGTGCGGGCGGGACGTACCAGGGCGAGTCGAACGCGACGAGCTGCCTTCCGTGCGTGGAGGGCAGCTACTGCGCCGAGGGCGCGTCGGCGCCGCTGCCGTGCGTTGCGGGCAGCTACTCGACCGCCACCAACCTCACCGCCGCGGGCGAGTGCACCGACGCCTCGCCGGGCCACTTCGCCACCACCGGCTCCACGCAGCAGACGGCGTGCGCCAAGGGGTCGTACACGGACGCGTACGGGCAGGGCGAGTGCACGCCCTGCGCCGGCGGCACGTACCAGGACGAGGAAGGCAAGACGGCGTGCGAGCCGTGCGAGGCGGGAAGCCACTGCGCTGTTGGTGCGGCGGCGGCGCTGCCGTGCGAGGCTGGCAGCTACTCGAGCGCCACCAACCTCACCGACGCGAGCGAGTGCACCGACGCCACGCCGGGCCACTTCGCCACCACCGGCTCCACCGAGCAGACGGCGTGCCGCGAGGGCAGCTTCGCCAACGGCACCCGCAACGACGCGTGCGAGCTGTGCCCCGAGGGGCACTACCAGGACCGGCCCGCCGCCGCCGCCTGCGTCCGCTGCGCTGCTGGCAAGTTTTGCCCTCAGGGCTCGTCGCGCGAGCTGGACGCGCAGTGCGAGGCGGGCACGTACGCGAGGCTGACCGACCGGAGCGGCGACCCCGAGTGCCTCGACTGCCCCGCCGGCTCGTCGTGCGGCGGCGGGGCGGCGCCGCCCTCCGAGTGCTCGCCGGGCTCTTTCGCCGCCACGGCCGGCCTCTCCGAGTGCGCCAGCTGTGCGGGCGGGACGCACCAGGGCGAGTCGAACGCGACGGGCTGCCTTCCGTGCGTGGAGGGCAGCTACTGCGCCGAGGGCGCGTCGGCGCCGCTGCCGTGCGTTGCGGGCAGCTACTCGACCGCCACCAACCTCACCGCCGCGGGCGAGTGCACCGACGCCTCGCCGGGCCACTTCGCCACCACCGGCTCCACGCAGCAGACGGCGTGCGCCAAGGGGTCGTACACGGACGCGTACGGGCAGGGCGCGTGCACGCCCTGCGCCGGCGGCACGTACCAGGACGAGGAAGGCAAGACGGCGTGCGAGCCGTGCGAGGCGGGAAGCTACTGCGCTGTTGGCGCGGCGGCGGCGCTGCCGTGCGAGGCTGGCAGCTACTCGAGCGCCACCAACCTCACCGACGCGAGCGGGTGCACCGACGCTTCGCCGGGCCACTTCGCCACCACCGGCTCCACCGACCAGACGGCGTGCCGCGAGGGCAGCTTCGCCAACGGCACCCGCAACGACGCGTGCGAGCTGTGCCCCGAGGGGTACTACCAGGACCAGCCCGCCGCCGCCGCCTGCGTCCGCTGCGCTGCTGGCAAGTTTTGCCCGGTGGGGTCGTCGCGCGAGCTGGACGCGCAGTGCGAGGCGGGCACGTACGCCAGGCTGACCGACCGGAGCGGCGACCCCGAGTGCCTCGACTGCCCCGCCGGCTCGTCGTGCGGCGGCGGGGCGGCGCCGCCCTCCGAGTGCTCGCCGGGCTCTTTCGCCGCCACGGCCGGCCTCTCCGAGTGCGCCAGCTGTGCGGGCGGGACGTACCAGCGCGAGTCGAACGCGACGAGCTGCCTTCCGTGCGTGGATGGCAGCTACTGCGCCGAGGGCGCGTCGGCGCCGCTGCCGTGCGTTGCGGGCAGCTACTCGACCGCCACCAACCTCACCGCCGCGGGCGAGTGCACCGACGCCTCGCCGGGCCACTTCGCCACCACCGGCTCCACGCAGCAGACGGCGTGCGCCAAGGGGTCGTACACGGACGCGTACGGGCAGGGCGCGTGCACGCCCTGCGCCGGCGGCACGTACCAGGACGAGGAAGGCAAGACGGCGTGCGAGCCGTGCGAGGCGGGAAGCTACTGCGCTGTTGGCGCGGCGGCGGCGCTGCCGTGCGAGGCTGGCAGCTACTCGAGCGCCACCAACCTCACCGACGCGAGCGAGTGCACCGACGCCACGCCGGGCCACTTCGCCACCACCGGCTCCACGCAGCAGACGGCGTGCGCCAAGGGGTCGTACACGGACGCGTACGGGCAGGGCGCGTGCACGCCCTGCGCCGGCGGCACGTACCAGGACGAGGAAGGCAAGACGGCGTGCGAGCCGTGCGAGGCGGGAAGCTACTGCGCTGTTGGCGCGGCGGCGGCGCTGCCGTGCGAGGCTGGCAGCTACTCGAGCGCCACCAACCTCACCGACGCGAGCGAGTGCACCGACGCCTCGCCGGGCCACTTCGCCACCACCGGCTCCACCGAGCAGACGGCGTGCCGCGAGGGCAGCTTCGCCAACGGCACCCGCAACGACGCGTGCGAGCTGTGCCCCGAGGGGTACTACCAAGACCAGCCCGCCGCCGCCGCCTGCGTCCGCTGCGCTGCTGGCAAGTTTTGCCCGGTGGGGTCGTCGCGCGAGCTGGACGCGCAGTGCGAGGCGGGCACGTACGCGAGGCTGACCGACCGGAGCGGCGACCCCGAGTGCCTCGACTGCCCCGCCGGCTCGTCGTGCGGCGGCGGGTCGGCGCCGCCCTCCGAGTGCTCGCCGGGCTCTTTCGCCGCCACGGCCGGCCTCTCCGAGTGCGCCAGCTGTGCGGGCGGGACGTACCAGGGCGAGTCGAACGCGACGAGCTGCCTTCCGTGCGTGGAGGGCAGCTACTGCGCCGAGGGCGCGTCGGCGCCGCTGCCGTGCGTTGCGGGCAGCTACTCGACCGCCACCAACCTCACCGCCGCGGGCGAGTGCACCGACGCCTCGCCGGGCCACTTCGCCACCACCGGCTCCACGCAGCAGACGGCGTGCGCCAAGGGGTCGTACACGGACGCGTACGGGCAGGGTGCGTGCACGCCCTGCGCCGGCGGCACGTACCAGGACGAGGAAGGCAAGACGGCGTGCGAGCCGTGCGAGGCGGGAAGCTACTGCGCTGTTGGCGCGGCTGCGGCGCTGCCGTGCGAGGCTGGCAGCTACTCGAGCGCCACCAACCTCACCGACGCGAGCGAGTGCACCGACGCCACGCCGGGCCACTTCGCCACCACCGGCTCCACCGAGCAGACGGCGTGCCGCGAGGGCAGCTTCGCCAACGGCACCCGCAACGACGCGTGCGAGCTGTGCCCCGAGGGGTACTACCAGGACCAGCCCGCCGCCGCCGCCTGCGTCCGCTGCGCTGCTGGCAAGTTTTGCCCGGTGGGGTCGTCGCGCGAGCTGGACGCGCAGTGCGAGGCGGGCACGTACGCGAGGCTGACCGACCGGAGCGGCGACCCCGAGTGCCTCGACTGCCCCGCCGGCTCGTCGTGCGGCGGCGGGGCGGCGCCGCCGTCCGAGTGCTCGCCGGGCTCTTTCGCCGCCACGGCCGGCCTCTCCGAGTGCGCCAGCTGTGCGGGCGGGACGTACCAGGGCGAGTCGAACGCGACGAGCTGCCTTCCGTGCGTGGAGGGCAGCTACTGCGCCGAGGGCGCGTCGGCGCCGCTGCCGTGCGTTGCGGGCAGCTACTCGACCGCCACCAACCTCACCGCCGCGGGCGAGTGCACCGACGCCTCGCCGGGCCACTTCGCCACCACCGGCTCCACGCAGCAGACGTCGTGCGCCAAGGGGTCGTACACGGACGCGTACGGGCAGGGCGCGTGCACGCCCTGCGCCGGCGGCACGTACCAGGACGAGGAAGGCAAGACGGCGTGCGAGCCGTGCGAGGCGGGAAGCTACTGCGCTGTTGGCGCGGCGGCGGCGCTGCCGTGCGAGGCTGGCAGCTACTCGAGCGCCACCAACCTCACCGACGCGAGCGAGTGCACCCACGCCACGCCGGGCCACTTCGCCACCACCGGCTCCACCGACCAGACGGCGTGCCGCGAGGGCAGCTTCGCCAACGGCACCCGCAACGACGCGTGCGAGCTGTGCGCCAAGGGGTACTACCAGGACCAGCCCGCCGCCGCCGCCTGCGTCCGCTGCGCTGCTGGCAAGTTTTGCCCGGTGGGGTCGTCGCGCGAGCTGGACGCGCAGTGCGAGGCGGGCACGTACGCGAGGCTGACCGACCGGAGCGGCGACCCCGAGTGCCTCGACTGCCCCGCCGGCTCGTCGTGCGGCGGCGGGTCGGCGCCGCCCTCCGAGTGCTCGCCGGGCTCTTTCGCCGCCACGGCCGGCCTCTCCAAGTGCGCCAGCTGTGCGGGCGGGACGTACCAGGGCGAGTCGAACGCGACGAGCTGCCTTCCGTGCGTGGAGGGCAGCTACTGCGCCGAGGGCGCGTCGGCGCCGCTGCCGTGCGTTGCGGGCAGCTACTCGACCGCCACCAACCTCACCGCCGCGGGCGAGTGCACCGACGCCTCGCCGGGCCACTTCGCCACCACCGGCTCCACGCAGCAGACGGCGTGCGCCAAGGGGTCGTACACGGACGCGTACGGGCAGGGCGCGTGCACGCCCTGCGCCGGCGGCACGTACCAGGACGAGGAAGGCAAGACGGCGTGCGAGCCGTGCGAGGCGGGAAGCCACTGCGCTGTTGGCGCGGCGGCGGCGCTGCCGTGCGAGGCTGGCAGCTACTCGAGCGCCACCAACCTCACCGACGCGAGCGAGTGCACCGACGCCACGCCGGGCCACTTCGCCACCACCGGCTCCACCGAGCAGACGGCGTGCCGCGAGGGCAGCTTCGCCAACGGCACCCGCAACGACGCGTGCGAGCTGTGCCCCGAGGGGTACTACCAGGACCAGCCCGCCGCCGCCGCCTGCGTCCGCTGCGCTGCTGGCAAGTTTTGCCCGGTGGGGTCGTCGCGCGAGCTGGACGCGCAGTGCGAGGCGGGCACGTACGCGAGGCTGACCGACCGGAGCGGCGACCCCGAGTGCCTCGACTGCCCCGCCGGCTCGTCGTGCGGCGGCGGGGCGGCACCGCCGTCCGAGTGCTCGCCGGGCTCTTTCGCCGCCACGGCCGGCCTCTCCGAGTGCGCCAGCTGTGCGGGCGGGACGTACCAGGGCGAGTCGAACGCGACGAGCTGCCTTCCGTGCGTGGAGGGCAGCTACTGCGCCGAGGGCGCGTCGGCGCCGCTGCCGTGCGTTGCGGGCAGCTACTCGACCGCCACCAACCTCACCGCCGCGGGCGAGTGCACCGACGCCTCGCCGGGCCACTTCGCCACCACCGGCTCCACGCAGCAGACGGCGTGCGCCAAGGGGTCGTACACGGACGCGTACGGGCAGGGCGCGTGCACGCCCTGCGCCGGCGGCACGTACCAGGACGAGGAAGGCAAGACGGCGTGCGAGCCGTGCGAGGCGGGAAGCTACTGCGCTGTTGGCGCGGCTGCGGCGCTGCCGTGCGAGGCTGGCAGCTACTCGAGCGCCACCAACCTCACCGACGCGAGCGAGTGCACCGACGCCACGCCGGGCCACTTCGCCACCACCGGCTCCACCGAGCAGACGGCGTGCCGCGAGGGCAGCTTCGCCAACGGCACCCGCAACGACGCGTGCGAGCTGTGCCCCGAGGGGTACTACCAGGACCGGCCCGCCGCCGCCGCCTGCGTCCGCTGCGCTGCTGGCAAGTTTTGCCCGGTGGGGTCGTCGCGCGAGCTGGACGCGCAGTGCGAGGCGGGCACGTACGCGAGGCTGACCGACCGGAGCGGCGACCCCGAGTGCCTCGACTGCCCCGCCGGCTCGTCGTGCGGCGGCGGGGCGGCACCGCCGTCCGAGTGCTCGCCGGGCTCTTTCGCCGCCACGGCCGGCCTCTCCGAGTGCGCCAGCTGTGCGGGCGGGACGTACCAGGGCGAGTCGAACGCGACGAGCTGCCTTCCGTGCGTGGAGGGCAGCTACTGCGCCGAGGGCGCGTCGGCGCCGCTGCCGTGCGTTGCGGGCAGCTACTCGACCGCCACCAACCTCACCGCCGCGGGCGAGTGCACCGACGCCTCGCCGGGCCACTTCGCCACCACCGGCTCCACCGAGCCGACGGCGTGCCGCGAGGGCAGCTTCGCCAACGGCACCCGCAACGACGCGTGCGAGCTGTGCCCCGAGGGGTACTACCAGGACCAGCCCGCCGCCGCCGCCTGCGTCCGCTGCGCTGCTGGCAAGTTTTGCCCTCAGGGGTCGTCGCGCGAGCTGGACGCGCAGTGCGAGGCGGGCACGTACGCGAGGCTGACCGACCGGAGCGGCGACCCCGAGTGCCTCGACTGCCCCGCCGGCTCGTCGTGCGGCGGCGGGGCGGCGCCGCCGTCCGAGTGCTCGCCGGGCTCTTTCGCCGCCACGGCCGGCCTCTCCGAGTGCGCCAGCTGTGCGGGCGGGACGTACCAGGGCGAGTCGAACGCGACGAGCTGCCTTCCGTGCGTGGAGGGCAGCTATTGCGCCGAGGGCGCGTCGGCGCCGCTGCCGTGCGTTGCGGGCAGCTACTCGACCGCCACCAACCTCACCGCCGCGGGCGAGTGCACCGACGCCTCGCCGGGCCACTTCGCCACCACCGGCTCCACGCAGCAGACGGCGTGCGCCAAGGGGTCGTACACGGACGCGTACGGGCAGGGTGCGTGCACGCCCTGCGCCGGCGGCACGTACCAGGACGAGGAAGGCAAGACGGCGTGCGAGCCGTGCGAGGCGGGAAGCTACTGCGCTGTTGGCGCGGCGGCGGCGCTGCCGTGCGAGGCTGGCAGCTACTCGAGCGCCACCAACCTCACCGACGCGAGCGAGTGCACCGACGCCACGCCGGGCCACTTCGCCACCACCGGCTCCACCGAGCAGACGGCGTGCCGCGAGGGCAGCTTCGCCAACGGCACCCGCAACGACGCGTGCGAGCTGTGCCCCGAGGGGTACTACCAGGACCGGCCCGCCGCCGCCGCCTGCGTCCGCTGCGCTGCTGGCAAGTTTTGCCCGGTGGGGTCGTCGCGCGAGCTGGACGCGCAGTGCGAGGCGGGCACGTACGCGAGGCTGACCGACCGGAGCGGCGACCCCGAGTGCCTCGACTGCCCCGCCGGCTCGTCGTGCGGCGGCGGGGCGGCGCCGCCGTCCGAGTGCTCGCCGGGCTCTTTCGCCGCCACGGCCGGCCTCTCCGAGTGCGCCAGCTGTGCGGGCGGGACGTACCAGGGCGAGTCGAACGCGACGAGCTGCCTTCCGTGCGTGGAGGGCAGCTACTGCGCCGAGGGCGCGTCGGCGCCGCTGCCGTGCGTTGCGGGCAGCTACTCGACCGCCACCAACCTCACCGCCGCGGGCGAGTGCACCGACGCCTCGCCGGGCCACTTCGCCACCACCGGCTCCACGCAGCAGACGGCGTGCGCCAAGGGGTCGTACACGGACGCGTACGGGCAGGGCGCGTGCACGCCCTGCGCCGGCGGTACGTTCCAGGACAAGGGCGGCAAGATGGACTGCAAGCCGTGCAAGCAAGGCAGCTACTGCGCTGTTGGCGCGGCGGCGGCGCTGCCGTGCGAGGCTGGCAGCTACTCGAACAAGACGAATCTCGACTCGGCGGGCAGCTGCGAGGACTGCCCGTCGGGCCACGCTTGCAGCACTGGCAGCGTGGCTCCCTTGGCTTGCCGCGCCGGCACGTTTGCTGCCGGCTCTCGCAACGCCGAGTGCGAGCCGTGCAAGGCGGGATCCTACCAGAACGCCATCGGCGCTGCCGGCTGCGTCCGGTGCGGGCTTGGCAGCTCCTGCCCTATCGGTGCGTCGCTCGAGCTGCCCGCGGCGTGCGAGCCGGGCACGTATGCCAACGTCACGGACGGCGACGGCATCCCCGACTGCTTCGACTGCCCGGCGGGCTCGTCGTGTCCGGGCGGGGCTGCGCGTCCGACGCAGTGCGCGGCAGGCACGATCGCGCCGGCCGAGCGGATGGAGGCGTGCAACAAGTGCGCGGGCGGGACCTACCAGAACGACACGGGCGCGACATCCTGTCGCGCTTGCGAGGCGGGCAGCTACTGCGCCAAGGGCGCGGCGGCGCCGCTGCCATGCGACAAGGGCAGCTACTCGCGCGCGACCGACAACGACGAACCGGACGACTGCACGCCGGCCGGTGCTGGCTATTTCGCGGTGACGGGCTCCACCGAGCAGACGCCGTGCTCGCCGGGCACTGTCACCGCTTCCAGGGGACAGAGCATCTGCCAGAAGTGCCCCGCCGGCGAATATCAGGACGCGAGCGGCGCCACCAACTGCATCGCGTGCGTGCCGGGCCATTACTGCGCCGAGGGCGCCTCTGCGCCGCTGCCCTGCCCCGCCGGGACGCGCATCAACGCCTCCCTCGACCTCATGACGAGCAAGGACGACTGCATCACCTGTCCGGCCGGCACGTTCTGCCCGACCGGCTCCGATGACGCCAACGATTGCGCGCCGGGCACCTTCACCGCCCTCGCCGGACAGAGCATCTGTGAGAGCTGCCCTCGCGGCACATCCTCCGGCGCCGGCAGCTCTTCCTGCGACGAGTGCGCTGCCGACACTTACGCCGCCAACGTGGGTCAGGGCGAGTGCATCCCCTGCCCCTACCCTCTTGCTAGCGGCACCGGCAGCGTCACCTGCTCCGTCTGCAAGGCTGAATTCTACCTGAAGGCGAGCGTCGATGTGGATGGCGTCTTCAAATCCCCAACCAAGCACTGCGTCCCGTGCCCGCCGGACGCCACGTGCCCGACCAACACCACCCTCGAGACCCTCGTCCTCCCGCGCGGCTTCTGGCGCGCCAGCCCCTCCTCCGCCGTGCTGACAGACTGCCGCCTCTTTGGCGGCAATGCCAATGCCGGCGAGACGCGATGCGCCGGCAGCGAGACGGTGGCGGGAGGGGCCTCTCGCCGCCGGAGGCTGGAGGAGGCGAGCTCGGACGCGTACTGCGCTTCTGACTTCAAAGGCCCCGAGTGCCAGCTCTGCGCCGCGGAGAATCACTACCTCGTCGACGGCGATGAGTGCGAATTATGCGCTCCGCGCGACGCGGCGGCTGGCCGCATCGTGGGCCTCGTCCTCGGCCTCTGCGTCGCGTGCGGCTTGGCGGCGTGGGCCTACAACATGCCGTGGCGGAAGGAGCGCTTCATCGGCCCTATCCTCCGCTTTGCAGACCGCTCCGTCAAGTACTACGTCGGCGTCGGAATGACGGCCAAGCTCAAGATCCTCTTTGGCTTCTACCAGATCTGCACTGTATTGTCCTCCACCTACTCCGCGCGGCTGCCGGACAAGTACACGGGCTGGACGGATAAGCTGGCCAACGTGATCTCCATCGACTGGTCTGGCTTTTTCATGCCGGAGCAGTGCCTCGGCTACGCTCTGCGGCTCCTCGCCATCGCCCTCTCCCCCGTCGCCCTCATCGCCCTGCTAATGGTCGCGGGAATAAGCCTGCGGCTCCACTGCTGGCGCGTCGCCCCGGCGCCGCGCGCGAGGCCGTGGTACGCGGAGGCGGCCCTCGGCCTCCTCGACCTCACGCCGGCGGGCCTGGTGCTCATCTTCTGCTTCGTGCCCTCCATCAGCGCCTCCATTTTCCAATCCTGGTCGTGCCAGGCGCCCTCTCACAGCTGATGACTGCCGCTGCTCACAACCCCACCCCTCCGGCCTCAGTCCTCGTAACGTTCTGCTGATAGGCCTACACCACCTCTCCGCCTGGCGAGGAGCTAGAGCAGGTCTCCTACATGCGGCAGGACGCGAGCGTCGAGTGCGGCTCCGACGCTCACGGACCCATCACCGGCCTCGCCATCGGTTTCATCGTCCTCTGGCCCGCGGGCTCGCTGGTCCTCTTCACGTCGCTCCTCGCCGCCTGCTACAAGCCGCTGCAGGCCAAGACGCCGAATGCTCTGACGCGGGCCACCGCCTTCCTCCACCGGGAGTACGAGAAGACCTGGTACTGGTGGGAGGCGGTCGAGCTGGCGCGCAAGCTCGTGCTCACAGGCTTCGTGCTGCTGATACCGGAGGAGCGAGCCTTTGTTCGCCTCGTGGTGGCGACCCTAGTCTGCTCATGCTACGCCGTCGCGCTCGCCGTCGTGCGGCCGTACAAGCGGGTCGAGGACAACGTGCTCGCCGTCGCCACGAGCCTCGTGCTCCTCCTCCTCTTCCTCGGTACCAACTGGAGCACCATCTTCCTCGGCATCCAGGAGCGCTCCGGGATCGATGATGCCAATGCAGTCCTCGGCTTCCGCAGCCTCAATGTGATTGTCGACTCGATGATCATCCTTCTTGCAGCCGTGCTCGCCTTCTTCCTCGTCGGCGCCATCGTCGGCGCCCGCCGCGTCGCCAAAATCCCCACGATCCGACTCGTCTCGACCAAGCAGCCCCCCGAGATGAGCATCGGGACTGGCCTCACGTGGCACCTCTTCAACAGCCACATCTGGTGAGTCATGGAGGGAGAAGAGGGAATGAAAACAGCCGGCGTGATCCCCGTCCCTCACCCAAACGAATAGGTCTACCGGTCAAGACGCCGTCAAGGTCATCAAGGGTGAGCTCGAACAGCTGCTGCCGGACATCAAAGTCTTTCTCGACGCGCGCACATGCTCAGCCGCGCTAGCTACACAGAGCCCAGCTCTCTGACGCTCCGCGGTGTGCTCTCATAGGTAGATGATCTTAAGGATATCGGGGCACTCGAGGAGTACATCCAGCGCTCGCAGGCCATCCTCTTCTTCCTCTCGCAGGGCTACTTCCGCTCCAAGGCTCGCCTCTCCCTGACCTCCCACCCCGCCTCTACCGCACCCTGGCCTTACCTCCTCCTCTCCCGCGCCACAGAACTGCCTCCGAGAGGTTCGCTCGTCGCTCGAGAAGGACAAGCCGCTCGTCCTCGTCCAAGAAGCTGACCCTGAAAAGGGCGGCGGGACGCTGCAGGCGCTGCGCGACGAGTGCCCCGAGGACCTGCAGCCGGCCATCTTTGACAAGGACTGGCCGCTCACGATCTGGTATCGCATCGATGAGTTTCAGCTCATCTCGCTCAAGATCATCGCCGAGGCGCCGCCGGCCGCAGCCAGCCGCTCCGCAGTCCTCTCTACCTCCCGACCGACCCCACTTGAACCACCCTAGGCGGTGCTCCTCTGCTCGCCCAACTTTCTGGACAAGACCTCCCTCCCGCTCTGCGTGTCGGGCGAGCTCGAGAGCCAGTCGCTCGCCTTTTCCAAACCGTGCACGCTCTGGGCCTCGCCTGCCAACGCGGGGTCGCTGGAGCTGGCCAACGAGATCGCCACCGCCTTTGCCGGTCTCACGATCTCCACCACCGATGATCGGCCGGCCGGCGCGACGCACATGCTTCTCTACCTCAACGAGGACAGCTTCGTCAGCGACGAGCGGCTGGCCGAGCAGGTCAAGCAGGCGCGGGAGGACAGGCTGAAGATCGTGATGGCGCACGAGAACGACCCCGCGCTCCGCGGCTGCCAGTTCTCGAGGTTTTTCGAAGTCACGCCGCAGGAGCGAATGTCTCAACGTGACGCCCGTCCCGAGCCACCCCTCCTCCCCCCAACCCTCTCCCCCCAACGCTGCAGGAGCTCATCGCCGGCGGACTCTACAAGGACCTGGCAAAATCGTGCTTCCCGGGGCGCCACCGCAAGGCGCGCGCCCTCTCTCCCACAGCGAGCTCTACCCCGCGTCGAGCGTTTCGTGACGAGGGGCGTCCCTGCCCACAGGTGTCGCTCGTACTTCTGGCAAAGAGCCTAGGCGCGACCCCCGCTCGGTCGCGGGCGGGCCTCCTCGTCTCGGGCAGCGTCGCCGAGGGCAGCACCAACCTCGCGAAGCGCAGCTTTGGCGGCCTGAGCCGGGTGTTCGCCAAGATGAGCAGCCGCAGCTCTGCGGCGCGCGACGTCTCTGGAGGCGAGGCGTCGTCGCTGCAGCAGCAGGTCTGATCGGTTGCGCGATGTCGTGCGCAAAACGTGGGGCGCGGCGATGGCCTGCAAACACGGGACAATAGTAGAGCTAGCTCGCACATGAAACCGCATCCTCGGCGCTCGGGGTGTATGTGCGCGGCATTCACATTGCGTTGGAGAGGGGGGGGGGGGGGGGGAGTCACATGTAGCATGTGCATGTGCATGTGCATGTTGTTGTGCATGTCACGTGCATGGGCAGTCCGGATGGAGATTATGATGGTGGGGTTCCAGCTCTTTCGTCCTGCGTGCCCGAGTATCGTGGTGTACCTGTGTTGGTGCCAGTGCGCGCCAGTCCCGTGCCTTGTTTTGTGAGAGAGCGCCTTGAAGATTCTTTTGTATTCGCGTTACGGAGCCTCCGGAAGGCCTCGAGCTCGAGCTCGCTGGGGTCGCCCTTCGCCTTGTGCTGCACCCGCTGCTGCAGCGGCTCCATGATTATGGAGCACTCCGGGATCTGCGAGGCGTAGAAGTTGACGAGCCCGATGAAGTGCCGCATCTTCTCCTCGTTGCCGGGGAAGGGCAGCTTCTCGATGGCGGCGGTGTTGGCCTCCGAGGGCTTGTAACCGTCGCCATTGGCGACGTACCCGAGGAATTCAACCTCCCTCACTCCAACCTTGCACTTGGCCGCGCGCAAAGTGAAGCCGGCACTGGCGAGTCTGTCGAGGACCTGCCCCAGGTGCCCGAGGTGCTCCTCCCACGTCCTCGAGCAGATCAGGACGTCGTCTATGTACACAATGACGAAGTCGAGGCCCCGGAGCACCTCCTCCATGATTGCTTGGAAGCAAGCGCTCGCCCCTTGCATCCCCATGGCCATGCACTTGAACGAGTAGCGCCCGTTGGGCATGTTGAGGCTCATGGCCTTCGATGCCCGCGGCGTGGCCGGGATCTGATGGAAGGCGCTGTTCATGTCAAGCGCGGTCATGAAGCGTGCGCCGCCCAGCCTGTCGAGACATGCTTGCAGGGTGGGCAGGGGGTAGAACGCAGGCACAGTAGCAGCGTTGACCGTGCGGAAGTCGAAGGCCACCCGGTATCCGCCCTTGGGCTTAGGTACCACCACACAGGCGCAGCCGTGCGCTTCCTGCGAGGGCACCAGTGCTCCGACCGCAAAGAAGGTCCGCTGCATCTCGAGTATGGCCTCCTTCTGCTCGTGCCCCTGGTTGAAGTAGGGCTTGTTCTCTATGACCTTCGTTCCGCCCTTTTCTGGGTCGAATTCGGGGCGGAGGGTCACATCGAACACGCCCGCCAGGCAGCTCCCGATGCGGTCCCCCTTGGGGAACACGTAGCGCCTCCGCTCCGTGTAGGTCTCCATTAGCTGCTTGATGCGCCGCTCGTACGCCTCTGTGTCCACGTCTGCTCCCTCGGGCATGGGGTGGGTGGCCCTAGCGACCTCCTCCGCCGACAGCTCGGGTGGCTCGGGCGGCCGCACTGCGTAGTCGAAGTGGCCCTTCTCATCGGGCAGGTAGTAACTGCACAGCACGGTGCCCTTTTGCAGGATTAGTTCGCAGGTCTCCTTGACGTCTAGGACGACTTGGAAGTGCCCCCCCATGACTGTGGTCACGTACGTGCCTATGCCCAGCCGCCCCGCTGCGCAGTCTCGGCCCACGTCGGTGTCGGGCGGCGGCGCCGTGTAGAGGACGCGCCGTCCCTCCAATTGCGCCGGGACGGCGACTCGCACGATGCCACGCCCGTCCCGACCTTGACGCTGGCCAGCGATCCGCACCTAGGACGCGCACCGTAACGGCTGCGCGTGCCCCGGGGGCTGCCCGGGCGTCCCCTCGTTCCTCCCGTTGAATCCGTGCTGCGAGTGCGAGTAGTGAGTCTCCGTCGTCGCTTCCCACACTGCGCGGCGTGTGGGTGGGGGTCTCTGTTGATCACTGTACTGTACTCTCGCTCTCTCTCTCGCTCGCTCGCTCTCTCGCTCGCTCGCTCGCTCTCTCTCTCTCTCTCTGTGTGTGTGTGTGAGTGTGTGTGTGTGTGTGTGTGTGTGTGTGTGTGAGTGTGAGTGCGTGTCTCTCGCTGAGCTAATTCCTCTGACTCCCGCGCCCGATCCTTGGACCTTGTGGTTGCTGCGAAGTGCGCGAGGAGAGTGAGAGTCTCGTCGTCGTGTCGGGCGTAGCTGCTTTTTGGAAACATGTTTCTACTCGTTGGACCGGAGATGGGGGGGCAGGTGCACACCCCCTGCGCTGCTCAATCTCTGAGATGTTACTCCAGACACCGTACCGCCGTGTCTGTATCTCTCGTTGGTCGTTCTCCCAAACATCTCCCGCAGCTCAAAGCGATCTCCCCTAATCTCCACGGCACCCACCGCCCGCGCACACTACTCGCCGACGACTCGAGAGTCGTTGAAACTGTCAATGCGCGCGCCTATGCATTGGCGACCGCTCC
>NW_005201213.1:0-4253 GCF_000372725.1 Emiliania huxleyi CCMP1516 | reverse complement strand
ACGAGTAGCGTGCTAAATATCAACCACAGCGGGGGCCGGGTGCGTGTGCGCCGCCGGCGGAAGAGCGCGCGGGTGAGGGAGGGGGGGGGGTGCGCGCGCGCCGTCCTGCAGCGTCGCCGGCCAAAGAGCTCGGCTCCTCGAGAGAACCGACGGACGACGGACGACGATCGGCTCCTCAGCAGTGGGACGCCGAGCTGGAGGCTCGGCCGGGAGCTCGCGCGGGCACGTGGAGCTTTCCGCTCGGGCCAGCAGGAAACGGGCGCCCCGCACAGCGACGCCTGCCGTAGAGTGCCGAGAGCTCGGCTCGACGCGAGCGCCGAGGAGAAGCGATCGGCTCCGCAGCAGTGGGACACCGAGCTGGAGGCTCGGGCGGGAGCTCGCGCGAGCACATAGCGAGGTGCGTGCGCGGCGGCGTGACACAGGTGAGCGGGCAGCTGGCGCACATTTCGGCTGTGGGAGCTGCCAGGAGTTTGCTCTCTCCGTTCACACCCCTTTGCAGAATTTTCACCTGGGCGGGACTGGCGCGCACTGGCACTAACGCAGGTACACCACGGGAGCCCCTTAAGCGACTCCCGCGTACGGCTTTAACCGCGGCGTGACAGCTCTCTCAAGCCTCAGGCAACTACGGTAGAGCGCACGTGCAATTCAACACTGCAAACAGCGTCTGCGTGATCGTCGTGCTCAGCCCTCCTTGCAGCCAGTTCTTGTAACCTGGGTACAGGCTTTGGCTGCGATCGGCGGGTGCGTTGGGGGCGTGGCAACGACCCGAGCCTTCCCTCATCGCGGAGACACCCCTCCCACATTTGTCGTGGTGGACGACGTCGCGCTGCCCGGTAAACGTGCGCCATGCGGCCGTTGGTGCGCTGAATGTGAGCGGCGCAGCTTCGGGCCAGACGGTCACGCCTGGCGTCCGAGCGAACGCCTTCGCGGCGGCTTGGTTCATGAAATCCACAACGTCGGGGTGTGTCTGGGGCATGTCGTTGACGGAGCAGCCGTCTCGAAGCGCAGCCGTCGGGGTGTCGGCCATGAGGACTCCCTCCATCATCGCACGCCAAACAAAGACGACAGAAGGGTTTCGACGGCGCACGCGGCCTACCAGCCGCGCAAGCTGGCGCAGATCGTGCTCGTAACGCTGCAGCGGCGCCGCACGATGTTTGGAGGGAGGCATCATGCCCACGTCATGCAAACCGCTTTGCAACACCACGATGGTGTCGGACGACGCGGAGGATAGTAGCCGCTCCCACGCCTCGCGCATCGTCTCGTCGCCGACCATGTTCGCCAGACCCGTCCGGCCCGGGAGTGAAAACACAGGCATGAAGGCGAGCGGTACCCGCGGCAGCATCGAGATGTTCTCCGGGCGCGTTTGCCAGCCCACATTGGGGCCGATTTTGACACATGTGTCGTTGCCATGGCCGAGCAGCGCGCATAGGTCGAGGAACGTGCCGGCGAGTACCGAATCGCCTAATAGCACGAGCCGCCTCCCAGCCAGGCACGAGGCCGCCTCGGCCTGCAGACACACCCTGTCGTGCCACGAACATCTGAAGGCGTTGTCGCACGGATTGTCACCAACGCCACATCCGGCAGGCCGCCACTCGTACCGACCATCGGCAAATCGCCAGTGGCCGCGCATGCTTGAGCGCTCCTCACACGGCCTGCCCTGCGGGTGACGCATGCCTGAGGTCTGAGGCGGCAAATGCAACGGGCTGGAGGGAAGCGCCTCGCCGATGCAACGGGGCGCCCCTCCAGCTGTCACGTTCTCGAATCCTCGACCGCCATGCTGCACCCAGTCATGCAGCAGGAAGTGTTCGGAGCGGACGCTTGCGGACCACCACAATTGCACGTGCGCCAGCGCGTGAATTCCACGCAGCGTTGCAGGCAAGCTCGCTAGGTACGACCCGTTGCCGAGGTCTTTCGCCCGGGAGCGCCACATGGCGCCATGATGACCGCTCTGCGTCTCCCATCGCACGATCCACACGTCACCTCCTGTGGATCGCCGAGCGCACCCAGCCACGCCTGAGGTGATGAACACCTGCAAGAGGCCGCTCGGCTGTACAGCCACGTCTGCTCGGCTGAAGTTCGCTGCTGTCAGGCAGTCTAGGCAGACCGGCGCACGGTGGAGATCGCACGGCATGTGTGTTTAGCAGGCCACCCGCCGCTGCGGCTCGTCGTGCAGTGGGGGCGACCCCCGTTGCATGCTTACTGAGTTTGGAGTGTGAGTCACGCGTCGTCTTGTGGCTTTCCGTAGCGCGAATCCGCCAGGATTCTCGCCAGCTCTGCTGAGGGGTGGTGCTTGGCTTCGTGCGGCGCTCGCCGTGCAGGCCGTAGGCCTCTGTACCACATCATCTACTTCACACCATGAGGCGTCGAAGCTAATGAGATATTGGATGAGATGTTGGATGAGATATCGGCAGACTTGCGCCCGTCGGTCGGCGCAATCGAGTGTCTGCCCTTCATCGCTCGCACGCCTCGCCATCACCTTTCAGTCGCCTCCCGCCCACCACACCCTGGGGACTATGTTCCGTACTGATGTTTGATTCCCCCCGAGAGGATGCTCCGGGTGCGTCTTGCGGTTATCTCCCTGTCCCTCCGCCTGTCATGTGCATGTCTGCTGCTGCCTGTCGTGTGTGATGTCGGTCGTCTGGGGGGGGGGGGGGGGCAAAGTGCATCGCCTCCCTCCCCTCACTCAACGCATGTCAGGCTTAGCCGCCGCACCCGCGGCGGCGAGGCTGAGGGTCTCTCTTCGGTTCGTACCGCAAGAAGGACGCATTACTCAATACAACCTCTCCCTCTCTACCTCCTCTACGCGAGCAGCCGCGTCGAAGTACGGAGGTGCCCTTTGCAGAGCGCCCATTCCCACGAGATAGGCGGACATGTCCCGAGGGAGACAACCCAAGGGAGGGATGGGAGGAAGGACGGCACGCCGCCACCATACAGGGATTTTAAGGAGGGGAGTGTGGTGCTAGCCGTCACCCACCCTCGGTCGGGCGTCTACCTCTTCCTACCTAGGATCTCTTTGCAGTCTCTCGCCGATTCTCGCAGCGACCTTCCCGCCTCGCGATCTTCTCACTCTCGTCGTTCTCTCTCCTGCTGTTTCATCCTCTGACTCATCGCTCGCCTCGGCCTCATCGCTCTGTGGAGAGCCAGAAAGAAAGAAAACAGACAACCCAAGGGAGGGATGGGAGGACGGCACGCCGCCACCACACAGGGATTTTAAGGAGAGGTGTGTGATGCGCTAGCCGTCGCCCACCCTAGGGAGTCTGCCTCTTCCTGTCTCTCTTCGCAGTCTCTCGCCGCTTCTCGCTGCAGCCTTCATGCCACCTCGCGGTCGTCCCACTCTCGTCGTTCTCTCCCTTGTCATTTCCTCCTCTGTCGCGTCGTTCTCTTCTGCCTCGTCCTGCGACGCCGCCGCCTGCCGGTCCCTTGTTCTCGCGGCTTCTTTCGCCTTTCGGCGCAACTCCGTCCTCCTCGCGGCGTATCCTGGCCCCTCGAGTCTATCGAGCTCCCCTCGCGCAAGGACCACATTTCTGACTCCCACTCCGATCATTTGCCTCCAAGTCATATCGTTGCTCAGGTCCACTCTCTCTTCGAACACTCGTGCCTCTACGGATGATGCCGGCGCTGGGGTCCCCTTCGGATGCATCGTGACATCTGACAACTGAATTTCCACTGGTTCGTCCTCCTCGGAGTCATCTTCCCCGTCCTCCTTCCGCTCGGCTCTTCGCTCGGTACCTTCGGTGTGGCTCACCCTCCATGCCGTGAACAGGCGCTTTATCCACCCTATATTCTTCTCTCGTTCCTCTGCCCTTGCCTTGCCCTTGGTCTTGTCGTTGTTCCGCACCCATGTCTGTATGGCAATCGAGGCTGCCTTCCCCACTACCTGTAGTTCACTCGACACCTCTCCCGCGAGCTCCCCTCTCTTTCTTTCGGGTATGGAGTCCGTGAGTGCGGGTAGCGTGCAGGCAATCACGGGCGCTATTTTGTCGTACTCCTCTTCGGCGAGCGCCCCAAATCTAGACCCTTTCGCCTTTAGGAGGCTGCCCTCGCTCGTCTCAGGAATGTGGCGGTGTCTTTTGAGTCCGGCGCCTCCCGTTCAACTCTTACACCTCTCGGTGCTCCTGCTTATCGGCTCCGTCTTCAAGATCGGCTACGTCGTCATCCTGCACCTCAAGTGCAAGATGGGGCGGCAGCCAGAGCCGCCGGGCGCCGCCGCAGAGAAGGTGTGAGATCGCGCGAGGCGTGCGCTATGTACTTTA